>NC_045972.1:46709722-46752222 GCF_010909765.2 Amblyraja radiata | reverse complement strand
AGCAAAATAATTCAATTCTAGCTGAATGCTAAGGATTCTATGATTTTATATGTTTTATTTATTTGTCAGCATCAGTGGGTGTCTGCGATATGCATTTATAATAACTTCAGTAAGAAGAATTTTAATTTATTCTGACCCAATGATTGAGTGAGAGTGAAATTACTCATGAGGGCTGTCCCACTGTACGAGTTAATTCAAAGAGCTCTCCCGAGTTTCCCCTGGTTCGAACTCGGAGATTGAGAAAGGTTGAACAAGTTAGGTCTTTATTCTTTGGAGCGCAGAAGGTTAAGGGGGGACTTGATAGAGGTCTTTAAAATGATGAGAGGGATAGACAGAGTTGACGTGGATAAGCTTTTCCCACTGAGAGTAGGGAAGATTCAAACAAGGGGGCATGACTTGAGAATTAAGGGACAGAAGTTTAGGGGTAACATGAGGGGGAACTTCTTTACTCAGAGAGTGGTAGCTGTGTGGAATGAGCTTCCAGTGAAGGTGGTGGAGGCAGGTTCGTTTTTATCATTTAAAAATAAATTGGATAGTTATATGGACGGGAAAGGAATGGAAGGTTATGGTCTGAGCGCAGGTAGATGGGACTAGGGGAGAATACGTGTTCGGCACGGACTAGAAGGGTCGAGATGGCCTGTTTCCGTGCTGTAATTGTTATATGGTTATATGGTTATATGGTTATATGGTTATATGGTTATTTACGGTAATGGCCGCTCGTGGGTACTCGGGGCTCTCGTGGACATTTTTCAACATGTTGAAAAATCTTCACGAGTCTTCCCAAGCTTACCGCGTTTCCCGAGTACCTGCCGTTAGCGTTACGAGCCGCTAAGAGACGTCCCGAGCTCCGACATACATTCTACGTGCTTACCACGAGTTTGATTTTTTTTTTAAACTCGGGGGAGCTCTTGGGGGAACTCGTACCGTGGGACAGGCCCATAAGAACGTAGGAAATAGAAGCAGGAGATGTAATTCTGTCTCTTGTGCTTGCTCCATCACTTAATAAGATCACTGTGTTTTTGTTTTTCACCTCAGTGCCACCTTCTTGTACGAACCTACAAATACTACCTTGTTCTATCCACTGAATACGTATAACGGTACAACCCAGCATCAGGTTCACAATGTTGAAGAAGGAACTGCAGATGCTGGAAATTCGAAGGTAGACAAAAATACTGGAGAAACTCAGCGGGTGCAGCAGCATCTATGTAGCGAAGGAAATAGGCAACGTTTCGGCCCGAAACTCCATAGATGTCCTCACCCGCTGAGTTTCTCCAGCATTTTTGTCTACCTTCGAATTTCCAGCATCTGCAGTTCCTTCTTAAACAAGGGTTTACGGGGCTCTGGTTAAAGTGGTACTAGCCCAGTATGCCAACTTGGTCAGCATGGACAAGGTGGGCCGAAGGGCCTGTTTCTGTTACTGTGCATGTCCATGACAATCTAAAGTACGAGCAACATGTGGAGGATGTTTACCACTTTAGCCTTTTTAGTCATTGGGGAAATTTAAGGAAAAAAACATAAAAAGATTCGGGCCGATACCCGGCTAAAAGGCGACGATGGAATAAATGATTGGTCTGAACTGATTATGAGTTGACCACAGCTTGCTATTGCTCCATTGTTAGCTGTCAAAGGAAATGTCAGTCTCCACGGGATGAAACAGATGAGTTCTGACATACCTGTCTTCACTTGCTTCTTTTGAAATACCACACAGAATGCCCTGGTCTGTCGAAGACATGCAGCCCATCTATCCCAGAGCCATGCTGAATGTCTTTATGCTCCTGGATTTCCTTAGAGAACCTTTGAAGGCAGATAATACTGTATCCAATTAACTGAAATGTTACTGTCAGCTCACTCAAGGCTTCATGGGCTCATTAAGCATTAAAAAAAAAAACATGACATTTTCTCCTTCGCTTGTGTAAAATAGACAGGGAATGTTTTATTTTTGCTTAAGACGCTGCCCTTTCTCCTTCTGTAGGTGTTTCTTGAATTCATTTTGAAATGGAAGGGGGATGAAACATTGTAAGGAGGCATGTTAAGGGTATGGCGTACAGACTTTAATTTGCCTTAATTGGCATCCTGTTCCAGTATTTGTCCAAAACAGCCAGCCTTTTATTGCTGGGGTTTAGTCTGTCCACTCATATCAGACAGGCATTTCATTTAAAACTTCATGTTCATGCTCATTAAACTACAGTGCTTGTTTGGTGGAGAATAAATCCTCGAGGAACATTCACGACCACTTTTAGTTGCGAATAGTTACAAAACAAAGTGTAGCGTTATTGTTCATATAAAATATTTAAATGGGTGAGATTACTGGTGAGATAGCTGTAAATGTTTGAATGTAGAAGTAAAGAACTGCAGATGCTGGGTTATACTAAAGATAGACGCTAAATGCTGGAGGAACTCAGCGGGTCAGGCTGCATCTCTGGGGAAAAAGGATAGGCCCTTCCCATAAGAAATGGATTCTTCATTTCTGAAGTCTGAAGAAGGGTCTCTCGACCTGAAAGTTCACCCATCCTTTTTCTCCAGAGTTGCTGCCTGTCCCACTGAGTCACTCCAAGTGCTTCTGTCAATGTCTGAGCCACTGCCACGGGGCACCAGAGATCCAAGCTGTTTTTATGTCTGGCTGTGGCAGCTTTGACAATCCGGAGTCGCCTTCCAGAGGGAAGTGATTCAAAGAGTTTGTGGCCAGGGTGAGAGGGGTCAGAGATGATCTTGCCCGCTCGCTTCCTGGCCCTTGCAGTGTACAGTTCGTCAATGGAGGGAAGGTTGCAGCCAATAACCTTCTCTGCTGATCAGACGATTCGCTGCAGCCTCCAGGTGTCGTGCTTGGTGGCTGAGCCAAACCAGACCACGATGGAGAAGGTGAGAACAGACTCTACGATGGCCGTGTAGAATTGGACCATCATTGCCTGTGGCAGATTGTGCTTCCTCAGCTGCCACAGGAAGTCCATCCTCTGTTGTGGCTTTTTGACTGTGGAGTCGATGGTAGCCTCCCACTTAAGGTCCTTGGAGATGATGGTTCCCAGGAACTTAAAAGACTCCACAGATGTGACTGTGGTGTTGTTGATGGTGAGTGGGATGAGGAGAGGGGGAACTCACCTAAAGTCTACAATCAATTCCACCGTCTTGAGAGCATTGAGCTCCAGGTTGTTGCTACGGCACCAGGACGCCAGCTGTGTCACTTCCTATCTGTAGGCAGATTCCTCCACATCCTGGATCAGTCCAATCAGGATTGTGTCATCCGCAAACCTGAGAAGCTTGACAGAGGTGTCTGTGGAGGTGCAGTCATTGGTGTAGAGAGAGTAGAGGAGCGGCGAGAGTACGCAGCCTTGCAGTGCTCCTATGCTGAGGGTCCGAGATGTGCTTTCTCAGTCTCACCTGCTGCTTCCTGTCTGTCAGGAAGCTGGTGATCCACCGACAGAAGGGTTCAGGCACAGTCAACTCGGAAAGTTTGGAGTGTAGTAGCTCTGGCACAATGGTGTTGAATGCAGAGCTAAAATCAACAAACATAGGTTGGCATAGGTCCCCTGGCGGTCTAGGTGCTGGAGGATGAAGCGCAGGCCCAGGTTTACTGCACCATCCACTGATCTATTGGTCCGGTATGCAAACTGCAGAGGGACCAGCAGGTGGATCGTGATTTTTTTCAGCTTGGCCAGCACAAGTCTTGGGAGAGAGAGTGAAGCTGCAAAATAGTTACTTCAGTTTAATAGCAAGAGTGCAGTTAACAATGATAACAATACACTGAAGATAGCCCACTCCAGCATGTTTGATCATTTTATTTTAGTTCAAAGAAATACCACTATCTCATCCAATACCGACACACTAGAGGCAATTTACAGAAGCCAATTAACCTTCAACCCCAAAGATAGGCGCAAAATGCTGGAGTAACTCAGCGGGACAGGCAGCATCTCTGGAGAGAAGGAACGGGTGACGTTTCGGGTCGAGACCCTTCTTCAGATTTTTTGCTCCAGAGTTACTCCAGCATTTTGTGCCCATTCCTTCGCTCCAGAGGTGCTGCCTGTCCTTGCTGAGTTACTCCAGCATTTTGTGTCCACCTGATTTAAACCAGCATCTGCAGTTCTTTCCTACACCCTAACCTACAAAACCCGCAAGTCGATGGAATGTGGGAGGAATCCGGAGCACCCGGAGAAAACCCCACGTGGTCACAGGAAGAACGTGCAGACAGACGGACAGCACCCGTAGTCAGGATGGAACCCGGGTCTCTGGCGCTGTAAGGCCAACTCTACCGCTGCGCCACCGTGCCGCCCATTTTGATTGATATTATAATCATAGTTCAACAACTGCTCTCCCATGTATATTTTTATCCAGTACATTTAAAGCCCTGTCCCACGGTACGAGTTCATTCCAAGAGCTCTCCCAAGTTTGCCCTGATTCGAACTCGGAGATTTACAGTAATGGCCGCCCGTCGGTACTCGGGGCTCTCGTGGACATTTTTCAACACGTTGAAAAATCTTCACGAGTCTTCCCGTGCTTACCTGCCGTTAGCGAGTCTTCCCGAGTAGCTGCCGTTAGCGCTAAGAGACGTCCCCGAGCTCCGACGTACCCGCCACGTTCATTCTCCGTGCTTACCACGAGTTTGATTTTTTTTTAAACTCGGGAGAGCTCTTGGAATGAACTCGTACTGTGGGACAGGGCTATTAGCATGGATTCCATCAACGTTGAATTGGACCCACCCTGATCTCATACATCGCCACCGATCGAGTGTGGCTGCCTCGCCTGCAGCTGTCTGTCCTTTCATTCTTATTGTTATTTTTAATCTGTTTTATAGTTTGTTTTTGGAGGTCTTTTAGTCTTTTTTATGTGGTGGGGGGGGGGGGGGGGGGTGGTGGGGAGGGGGGGGGGTGGGAGGGGGAAACTGTTTTTCTTGGTCACTTCCTGGGCGAGGATGCGACTATGCGGTTGCAAGGGAAAGTGCCCGGGGAGGGTGTGGTACGGGAGGGAAGGGAAGAATTGACAAGGGAGTTACGGAGGGCGCGGTCTTTGCGGAAGGCAGACATGGGGGGAGATGGGAAGATGTGGCGAGTGGTAGGGTCACGTTGGAGGTGGCGGAACTGACGGAGGATTACTTGTTGCATGTGGGAGCATGATAGAACGCAAAGAGCCTCTGGCAATCTGGTGGCATGAATGTCCAGGAAATAACTGCAGATGCTGGTTTAAATCGAAGGTAGACACAAAATGCTGGAGTAACTCATAGAAACATAGAAACATAGAAATTAGGTGCAGGAGTAGGCCATTCGGCCCTTCGAGCCTGCACCGCCATTCAATATGATCATGGCTGATCATCCAACTCAGTATCCCATACCTGCCTTCTCTCCATACCCTCTGATCCCCTTAGCCACAAGGGCCACATCTAACTCCCTCTTAAATATAGCCAATGAACTGGCCTCGACTACCCTCTGTGGCAGGGAGTTCCAGAGATTCACCACTCTCTGTGTGAAAAAAGTTCTTCTCATCTCGGTTTTAAAGGATTTCCCCCTTATCCTTAAGCTGTGACCCCTTGTCCTGGACTTCCCCAACATCGGGAGCAATCTTCCTGCATCTAGCCTGTCCAACCCCTTAAGAATTTTGTAAGTTTCTATAAGATCCCCTCTCAATCTCCTAAATTCTAGAGAGTATAAACCAAGTCTATCCAGTCTTTTTTCATAAGACAGTCCTGACATCCCAGGAATCAGTCTGGTGAACCTTCTCTGCACTCCCTCTATGGCAATAATGTCCTTCCTCAGATTTGGAGACCAAAACTGTACGCAATACTCCAGGTGTGGTCTCACCAAGACCCTGTACAACTGCAGTAGAACCTCCCTGCTCCTATACTCAAATCCTTTTGCTATGAAAGCTAACATACCATTCGCTTTCTTCACTGCCTGCTGCACCTGCATGCCTACTTTCAATGACTGGTGTACCATGACACCCAGGTCTCGCTGCATCTCCCCTTTTCCTAGTCGGCCACCATTTAGATAATAGTCTGCTTTCCTCAGCGGGACTAACTCAGCAGTGAAGAAAGCTAATGGCATGTTGGCCTTCATAATGAGAGGATTTTAGTATTGGACCAAAGAGGTCCTTCTGCAGTTGTACAGAGCCCTAGTGAGACCACACCTGGAGTATTGCGTGCATTTTTGCTCTTCTAATTTGAGGAAGGACATTCTTGCTATTGAGGGAGTGCAGCGTAGGTTCACCAGGTTAATTCCCGGGATGGCGGGACTGTCATATGATGAAAGAATGGAGCGACTGGGCTTGTATGCACTGGAATTTAGAAGAGTGAGAGGATATCTTCTTGAAACAAAATTATTAAGGGATTGGACTCGCTAGAGGCAGGAAACATGTTCTCGATGTTGGGGGAGTCCAGAACCACGGGCCACAGTTTAAGAATAAGCGATAGGCCATTTAGAACTGAGATGAGGAAAAACCTGTTCACCCGGAGAATTAACCTTGTGAACCTACGCAGCACTCCCTCAATAGCAAGAATGTCCTTCCTCAAATGAGGTTAAACCCTCTTAGATGTTCGCCAAGCAGGTTAGCCAAGCTGCTTCAGAGAGTGTAACACACAGTAAGGGATTAAGAAGGAACTGCAGGTGCTGGAAAATTGAAGGTTGACAAAAATACTGGAGAAACTCAGCGGGCGCAGCAGCATCTATGGAGTGAAGGAAATAGGCAACGTTTCGGCCCAAAGCGTTTTGGCCCAAAATGTTGCCTATCTATGGAGCGAAGGAAATAGGCAACGTTTCGGCCCAAAGCGTTTCGGCCCGAAACGTTGCCTATTTCCTTCGCTCCATAGATGCTGCTGCACCCGCTGAGTTTCTCCAGCATTTTTGTCCACACAGTAAGGGATGGCAGACCACCTATCACATGACATCAAAAGCTAGAGGCATCTTAATAACTGGATAGTAATCTCTGCCTTTCTACAGCATCGAAGAATAGACGATCTAAATTATGCAGATCGCATTATATGAATCTTACACGTTATTAAAGTTGCTAAAATTAGAAATTGATATTGGTCTTTTTAAACAATCTTGAACTGACCAGAAGCACATTTAATTAGATATATCACGTTCTTTGATGGAAGGATACTTGATTATCCCTGTTCAATATTGAGGATGAAAATGACTCAAAGTTAACCATCATAAGAATCAGACATTTGAAGGCAGTTCAGCCATTTGCTGACCACCAAGCACCCACCCAGGGCTAGATTAATATTACAGCCAGGAATTAATTCATAAAACTCTGAAAAAATTCCGGTGTGCTTTTTGAAAACGTGTTTAATCCGGGGAAGTGGAGGTGGAAAAGGACAAGCTAGATGCAGGGAAAATGTTCCCAATGTTGGTCGAGTCCGGAACCAGTCTTAGAATAAAGGGGAGGTCGTTTAAGACTGAGGTGAGAAAAAACTTGTTCACCCAGAGAGTTGTGAATTTGTACAATTCCCTGCCACAGAGGGCAGTGGAGGCCAAGTCACTGGATGGATTTAAGAGAGAGTTAGACAGAGCTCTAGGGGCTGGTGGAGTCGAGGGATATCGGGAGAAGGCAGGCACGGGTTATTGATAGGGGACGATCAGCCATGATCACAATGAATGGCGGTGCTGGCTCGAAGGGCCGAATGGCCTCCTCCTGCACCTATTTTCTCTGTTTCTATGGTCATGGGCCTTGACTTTTGCGGAGACTGCCGGCACCCGTCATAGGTCGTTGCAGGTCCCCGAAAATTTTCAACATGTTGAAAATCCTGCATCCTTGGAAGGCTTAGGGAGTTCCGCATGTTCCCAACAATACTCACCAACTTCTACAGATAGAAAGTATTTGATCTGTATGATGCATTTTATCGGGATGCATCAGACCACGGTTTGGGAACAGCTCCATCCAAGACCGCAAGAAATTGCAGAGAATTGTGGACACAGCCCAGACCATCAGACAAAACTGACCTCCCTTCCATTCACTCCATTTATACCTCGGCAAGGCCAGCAGCATAATCAAGGATGAGTCGCACCCTGGCCACTCCCTCTTCCCCCCCCCTCCCATCAGGCAAAAGGAGACTTGTGAAAACGCACACCTCCAGATTCAGGGACAGTTTCTTCCCAGCTGTTATCAGGCAACTGAACCATCTTATCAACATCCAGAGAGCAGCTCTGAACTACTATCTACCTCATCTGGGACCCTGGGACTATCTTTGATCGGACTTTGCTGTCTTTACCTTCCACCAAACATTATTCCCTTAACACGTATCTGTACACTGCGAATGGCTCGATTGTATTATCTTTCCGCTGACTGGATAGCAAGTCACAACAGCTTTTTCACTCTACCTCGGTACACGTGACAATGAACTCAACTCAAACTAGACTCAAACACAAAAGAAGAGGCTTGCTTTGGAGTTGAGCAGAAGGCTGACATGGCGTATATGTGTTGGCCAGCCTAAGCGACTAGCTGGCAGATGAACGAGTGGCAAGGGAATAACCTTGGAGCGCTGAAGATCAAGTCTTCGATCTTCCTCATGTCGAATTTGAATAAGTGATGAAGCCTAGCTCGCAGGCCAAAATTGCCTGATTAAATAGAATAAATGTGTAGTCCCAAAGTCCCACACCCTTCCTTGAGGTGGCCGTTAACATTTAATTGGATTGATAAATGGATCAATCTGCGTGCACTGATCTGACTCTCAACTGATATCCACTCTTGGAAAGGAATCAATTGGAATCAAGGAATCAAATGTTTTAACGCCCAATTCGGAAAGAAGACTCTCGATAATTAAGAATTAACCTCTTCCAATCTGACCCTCTCCAAATGTTCCCTATGATGGTGACATTCTCAGAGCATCGGTCCCAGAAAGGTTACCTCAATGTCTCACCATCAATCTTTTTAATGTGAAAGACAGCAACTGACAACATTTATATTGATTTTAAAATAAAACGTTATGAGGTTAGAGGAGCGGCCCTTCAACAGCTAATAATATATAGAGTGAATAAAGCTCGTCGCCGATGGAGTCGTTTGTTTTCGTGACGCTTCAAAGGTTAGCAAAACTTACACGGTTGCGGAGGTTAACTTGTTGAGCTGCTCGCCAAGATGGCTGCTCTTCATTCACCGGTGCTGGTGATGGATTCCCAGCTGGGATTGATACACTAGCTTGTCAACAGAGGGACCTTAATGAAATTATCAAAGTGACTTAGAAACAAGATCAAAAACAAGAACACGCTGAAGATAGACACAAAAATGCTGGAGTAACTCAGCGGGTCATGCAGCATCTCTGGGGAGAAGGAATAGGAGACCCTTCTTCAGACTGAGAGTCGGGGGAGAGGGAAAATTAGAGATATGGAAGGATCAGGTGTGAAAACGAGAGATCAAAGGGGATGAAGCTCAATAAAAATGTAAATAGATAAGGTGACAATGAGGCATTTAATGTAACATTTTCCGTGAACTCCATCCCCTTTGATCTCACCTTTTCACACCTTACCCTTCCATATATCTTTTTTCCCTCTCCCCTGACCTTGTCTGAAGAAGGGTCTCGACCCGAAATGTCAGCCATCCCTTCTCTCCAGAGATGCTACCTGCCTGAGTTACTCCAGCATTTTGTGTCTATCGTTGGTGCTAACCAGCACCTGCAGTTCATTCCTAAACAAGAATGTGCTGCTCAGCTAACATCTGTGGAGAGAGAAAGGAAAAATGCTGGAGTAACTTGTTCATTACTCAATGCACCTCACAGGACATCAGGAGATGCAGCGGTTTGAAGGATGGGAAGTGGGAAAGCATCGAACCTCACTTGCACCTCGTCTACTGTAGCCGCTGTTCCAGGTGTCAACTTCTCTACACCGGCGAGACCAAGCGCAGGCTCGGCGATCATTTCACTGAAGCGGGGACAGGCAGCATCTCTGGACAGAAGGATTCGGCCGAACTACGTTTCGGGTCGAGATCCTAAGACTGAAGAAGGGTCTCAACCCGAAACGTCACCCATTCCTTCTCTCCAGAGATGCTGCCTGTCCCGCTGCGTTACTCCAGCATTTAGCGTCTGTCTTCAATGAAGTTGGTTGTGACAATGGCCATTAATGGCCATATTGTGGACATATCGCCTCACGCAATGGAGATTAAGTGACAGATCCACGGCCAGGACTAGTTCAAGACTGTGCTGCCCAACTTAGCCCAGATGGTCAGAGCTCAGATGGGCCGAACTACGTGGGACACCCGCACCTTCACACAAGCAACGCAAGAGAGCTGTGGACGCAGCCCAGACCAACCAACCAAACAACCTCCTTTCCATTGACTCCATCTTCATCTCCACTTCACGCTGTCTCGGCAAGGCCAGCAGCATCATCAAGGACCAGTCTCACCCCGGTCACTCCCTTTTCTCCCTTCTCCCATCAGGCAAGAGGTACAGAAGTGTGAAAACGCACACCTCCAGATTCAGGGACAGTTTCTTCCAAAGACCCTACAGCGAGCAAGATGGTCCACTCGACGAAAGAGACGTAGTACGGTCATGGGCAGATTCGTCGGTAATTTTCGGCCCCGTTTCCGTAACCGGCTTCCGTCTCCCCACCAAAGATCCCATCGGATACTAGTGCGGAGACGGAAGCCGGTTACGGAAACATCCTCGTAAAAAATAAAAGTTATTTGGTAAAAATCTTCTCCTCATTTTCAGAATTTTAATTTATTAACACAAACTGTTCCCCCGCAACGTTGATTACACTGCGAGTCGGGTCGGGTCGGGTCGAGTCGGGTTACTGAAATGGATGAAAAAAAGGCCCACGTTCCGCTCCGTTGCGTACTACACGTCAGCCCATTGCATTTAGCAGGAGTGGTCTACCGGCTTCCGTCTCTGCACTATTATCCTATAGGATCTTTGGTTTCTTCCCGGCTGTTATCATGCAACTGAACCATCCTACCAACAACTAGAGAGCGGTCCTGAGCTACTATCTACCTCATTGAAGCCCCTCGGACTATCTTCGATCGAACTTTATCTTGCACTAACCATTATTCCCTTCACCCCTGTATCTGTGCACTGCTCGATTGTAACCCTGTATAGTCTTTCTGCTGATGGATAGCACGCAACAAAAAAGCTTTTCGGTACACTTGACAATAAAGTAAGCTAAACTAAACTAGACTAAACTTCACCCAAACCTTATTGCCAATGCTCAAGATGTTTCTCGGTTTGCGATGTATTAATAGAATCTTCAGCTTTCATTTAGTTCAAAAACTGCAGTTTTTGTTCCTGTTTCAATGCCACTCATGACATCAGGTGAGGTAGTGGTTTGTATGTGTTTAACAATGTGCTTAAATCATGGCTTTCAAAACTCCATTTTAAATCTCTTCTTTCAAAATACTCTTATGCTGCAAGGTTGGGCGAGTCCAGAACCAGGGGCCACGGTCTTAGAATAAAGGGGAGGTCATTTAAGACTGAGGTGAGAAAAAACTTTTTCACCAAGAGAGTTGTGAATTTATGGAATTCCCTGCCACAGAGGGCAGTGGAGGCCAAGTCACTGGATGGATTTAAGAGAGAGTTAGATAGAGCTCTAGGGGCTAGTGGAGTCAAGGGATATGGGGAGAGGGCAGGCACGGGTTAGTGATAGGGGACGATCTGCCATGATCACAATGAATGGCGGTGCTGGCTCGAAGGGCCGAATGGCCTCCTCCTGCACCTATTTTCTATGTTTCTATGTTTCTAAGGTTAAAATATATTTGATTAAAATCAGCTCAAAGAGCAAATAATGTTGACAAAAGTAAAAGAGTAAAGAAAGAATCAATTTGGTCTTAGTTTAGTTTAGTTTAGTTTAGTTTAGTTTAGTTTAGAGATACAGCATGGGAATAGGCCATTCAGCCCATCGAGTCCCCACCGACCAGTGACATCTCGCTCACACTAGTTCTATGTTATCCCGCTTTCCCATCCACTCTTTACACACTGCGGACAATTTACAGAGGGCCCATCAGTGGTGAGTCTGTGGAATTCTTACAGAGAGTGGTGAGTCTGTGGAACTCTCTGAGGGTGGTGGAGGCTGGTTCTCTGGATGCTTTCAAGAGAGAGCTAGATAGGGCCCTTAAAAATAACGTAGTCAGGGGATATGGGGAGAAGGCTGGAATGGGGTACTGATTGGGGATGATCAGCCATGATCACATTGAATGGCGGTGCTGGCTCGAAGGGCTGAATGGCCTCCTCCTGCACCTATTGTCTATTGTCAAGTGAAGTCAACAGAGTTTATTGTCATGTGCCCCAGATAGGACAATGAAATTCTTGCTTGCCAGTGTGTGCAGGGTAGTGTTTTATGCCCCTGTCCCACTTAGGAAACCTGAACGGAAACCTCTGGAGACTTTGCGCCCCACCCAAGGTTTCCGTGCGGTTCCCGGAGGTTGCAGGTGGTTGCCGGAGGTTGCAGGTGGTGGAAGCAGGTAGGGAGACTGACAAAAACCTCCGGGAACCGCACGGAAACCATGGGTGGGGCGCAAAGTCTCCAGAGGTTTCAGTTCAGGTTTCCTAAGTGGGACAGGGGCATAAGTGTGCGGGGATCGCTGGTCGGCACGGACTCGGCGGGTCGAAGGGCCTGTTGTCACGCTGCATCTCTGAACCAAACTGGAAATATAGACGTGTTTCTCGACTTGCTTGGTGGACGGCTAAAAAGGCAAACACGGATGTACTCTCATTTAAATGCCCCTGCAGAGCTCCACAGGACGGCAATAATTCATCCTTTAATTAGTACCAAGCCTGCCGCTGTGGGCGATAGCAACTACATAGAGGAAACCGCTTCATTACAAACTTGCTTCAGTAATCTCTAAATGTCTTTTCTCTCTGCGGGGACGAGAGCAGTGAACAGGGCCGGTGAGAGGGAGCAATTACAGGTCTGGCCCGTGTCGAGGGTTGCTGCGACTGGGGCTCGCAGTCCTAATAGGGGGAGGACGTGGACGCAACGCCACAGCTGCGGCTCTGCGGCACACTCTCTCCGCCTCTTCCCCACCTCCCATCTCCCGGCCGCTTCGAGAGAGAGAGAGAGAGAAGAGAAGAGAACGGGCGAAATAAGATCGAGTGTTCGATCGCCGCGCCGAAAAAACAATTCAAAATACACATCAGCTCCCCATCTGCAGCGTGAAAGAAAGTAATTAAACCGTGCCAAGGTCACACGCGCCTTCGTTAATTGTAGTGGCATCTAGCGCTCACATCTCCCTTTATTAACATAAGGTTATGGTATTATGAAGGCATTGTTAGAGAAGCTATTCTCCTCCTTGTCACTGGAAAGAAAGCAAAGAACATCTTGTTCAATGACAAATGTTCTTTGCCTAAAATAAGACCTTAAGACAATAAGTCATCGCAACAGAATTAGGGCATTCGACTCCACCATTCGATCATGGCTGAGCTATCTTTCCCTCTCACCCTCTGCTCCTGCCTTCCCCCCCATAACCTTTTGACACCCTTGCTAATCCAGGACCTGCCAAACTCCGTTTTGGAAATACCCAGTGACTTGGGCGGTAGAGTTGCTGCCTTACAGCGCCTTGAAAATAAAGTGGAGGACTTGGGGCAAGGCTGCTTTACCAAAGGGAGCTGAGGGAATGCTCTGTGTTCAGTTTCACAGAGACATGGCTCACCCCCAGCTCCCCAGACTCAGCGGTCCAGCCTGAAGGTTTCTCTATCCATTGCATGGACCGTACGCAGGCATCTGGGAAAGGAGGGGGTGTCTGCCTCATGGTCAACTCTGCGTGGTGCTCAGACGTGGCAGTCCTTTCCAACTCCTGCTCTCCACACCTGGAACATCTGGCGGTGAAATGCCGCCCCTTCTACCTACCGAGGGAATTCACCACCATCATCCTGACCGCGGTCTACATCCCACCCTGGTATCTGTGGACACGATGGGCTGATTCTGCGCTGTATCTCTAAGGTCTAAAGTAAAGTCTAAAAACCTGGCCTCTGTCCCAATGAATTCCACAGATTCCACCTCATCTCCATTGTAAAGCTACCTACTTCTATTCTCAAGACTGTGCCCTCTAGTCCTAGACACTCCCACTAGTGGAAACATCCACTCTATCCAGGCCTTTGATTATTTCGGTAAATTTCAATGAGTAATTAGACTTTACAAAAAAGGTTATGGTGTTATAAAAGGATTGTTGGGAAAAAAACTATTATTTTGACGTTCTGATAGCATGCCTTCTCCAATGTAGGAAAAAGGCAAAGTTCTTGTTCAATGGTTCTGATCACTTCTTAATATCGTGGATAAAACAGCAAATATTGTTCAGAAACATTGAGTTTCATCACAGACAGTAAATCTGCCTTCATAACATATATCTTTTATTCTCCCCCCCCCCTCCCCACCCCCCCGCGCTTTCCCTCTGCCCCAACTAACTTGCATCTATTTCTCCCCTTACCCCTCCCCTTCCACCTACATTCCTTCCTCTAGCTTCACTATTTACACCTATCCTTATCTCTCACTATTTATCTTTTCATCTCTGGCCTTTGTCCAACATCTGCCTATCCAGACCCCTCCCCCCACCTCCCCCCCCCCCCCCCCCCCAACGGCCCCCCTCCTCACCTGTATCCACGGTCCGTATCCATGCATCCTTTCATTATCACCTTTTCCACTGCCCACAAGGAACCATTGTGGGCTCCACTTTTCCTTGATCATCCGTGCCGGCTGTGATTTGTTCTGAACCTTTTCACGCCTCTGGCTTCGCTCTCCCCTGACTCTCACCCTGAAGTCGGGTTTCGACCCGAAACGTCGCCTATTCCTTTTCTCCAGAGATACCGCCTGACCCGCTGAGCTACTCCAGCATTTTGCATCTGTCCACCTGTCACTCGACAGGCTTTGTCCTGCCCCCTCCTCTCTTCCAACTTTCTCCTCCTTCCCCCCCTCTCCACCACTGAAGTAGGGTCCCAACCCGAAACACCGCCTAGCCATTCCCTCCAAAGATGCTGCCTGACCCGCTGAGTAACTCCAGCGTGTATTTTTTTTGTCAACCACCATCTGAATTTCCTAATGTCCCCATGAATCTTCTGTTAGCAGCCAAATCCCTCATTGTTGCTAATAAGTAGGATCTGAAGATGCTGGTTTGTTCCAAGGATGGACACAAAATGCTGGAGGAACTCAGTATCTCTGGCAGCATCTCTGGAGAAATTTAAAAATGTCTGAAGAAGGGCCCAGACCCCAAACGTTACCTATCCAGCTTCTCCAGAGATGCTTACCATTTGCTTCAAGACCAAACGACTTTATTTATTACGTAACCTTATCATAGCCAAATGGGTTGTGAACAGTCTGTACCTACATTGCCATCACCGTGATGTGTTTATTTCTGTAAACTTGCTTTTTCCGGACCTCTAGCTTCTTTTCACATTTTGTAACTCATGATTTTGTTTTATTAGTTTAGTTTAGAGATACAACAATGGAATTGGGCCCTTCGGCCCGCTGAATCCTTGCCGGCCATCGATCACCCGTTCACAGTGCCTCAGCAAGGCCACCAGCATAATCTGGGGGAACTGCAGGAATCTTGAGCCAAGCACAAGGTGCTGGAGGAACTTAGTTGGTCGTGCAGCGTCTATGGAGGGAATGGACAGGCAACGTTTCGGGTCGGGACCCTTCTTTAGACCGATTGGAGTAAGGGGGGGGGGGGGGGAGAAAGATGGAAAAGAGGTTGGGGTGGGACAAAGTCTGGCAAGTGATAGGTGGATACAGGTGAGGTGGTATGATAGGCAGAAGCTCTGCTGGACTAAAGGGCCTGTCCCACAGGTGATTTCTTTCGACGACTGCCGGTGACTACAACAATATTGCCACTTCCCCTTCCTACATACACGTGCTCCACATTTTATCATTACGAGAAGCACAAAGACTGTTGGGGACTAGAATTTTTTTGGGGATGGTTCTTAATTCTTAATAAAGACTCTGTCCATTCACCCTATCAATTCCCTCATGATTTTATCAATGAATGAATGAATAAGTTTATTGGCCAAGTATTCACATACAAGGAATTTGCCTTGGTGCTCCACCCGCTAGTGACAACAACATACAGTGACAATTAGGAATGACAACATAAAACATTAACTCTATCAATTCTCCTCATGGTTTTATACACCTCTATAAGATCACCCCTCATCCTCCTACGCTCCAAGGAACAAAGTCCTGGCCAGCCTCAGAGGGTGGTAGAGGCCGGTTCTCTGGATGCTTTCAAGAGAGAGCATGATAGGGTCTTAAAAATAGCAGAATCAGGGGATATGGGGGGAAGGCAGGAACGGGGTACTGATTGGGGATGATCAGCCATGATCACATTGAATGGCGGTGCTGGCTCGAAGGGCCAAATGGCCTACTCCTGCACCTATTGTCTATTGTCTATTGTCAGCCCAAACTCTCCCCATCATTACATTTCCATCTAGATAGATAGATAGATAGATATAATTTATTGCCACACAACCAGGGTTGGTGGAAATTTGGGTTGTCAGCAGCAGTACAATAATAAAGAACACACAATAAAACTGTAACACAAACATCCACCACAGCATTCATCACTGTGGTGGAAGGCACAAAAATTTGGCCAGTCCTCCTCCATTTCCCCCCCGTGTACAGGACCAGAGTCCAGTCAGTCCAGGATCGGCTCTCCTCACCGGAGGACCGCGGCTTTAGATTGTTGTAGGCCGCAGGCGGCGGTTCGAGATTTAAAGTCAGGGGTGATGGTAAGTCCATGCCGGCCCCGCGGTAGAAGTTGGCCACGGGCCGGCAGTGATGGCTTCTTCTTCCCCCGGGTCCCCCACGCCGCACCAGCTGGAGCTCTGCAGACCGCGGCTTCAGGCTGCGACTTCAGGCTGCCGGCTGCCCCGGGCCAGCGAAACGGAGCGCTCCCCTCCAGCGAGCCCCAGCGAGGGCTCGCCCGCTCCACAACAAGAGTCCACGCTGCGCCCGCCGCTGAAGCCCCGGGCGCGTCTCCGGGAAAGGCCGCGTCGATCCTTGATGTTAGGCCACGGGGGAGGCGACCTGGAAAAAGTCGCCTCTCCATGGAGGAGGCGACCAAAGCGGTTGCCCCCTCACCCCCCCCCACACCACCCCCCACACAAAACACACGAAGGAACACAAAATACACACTTTAAAACATACTAAAAAATAAAAAAAAGCTGGAAAAACTGACGCGCTGCTGACATGGCTGTACACAGAGGAGCGCCCCCTTCACATCTCTTGCATTTATGAGTTTGGTTCATCATTACCCTTCCTCATTCTGCACTACAGAAAATGCAGAACATTGGTAATAGCTCCTTGCTTAATATTCCTTCCATTAACATGAGCAGAAGGTTCGTTGGTTAGTGAGCATACACTCCTGCCCAGTGGAGTTTTTTTTATTCCTGTTCTCTATCGAATGGGAACTCACTGTTACCTTGAAATGCTTTGTATGAATCATTTGACATTTCACACTTCCAAAACCTATTTTCTAATACATACATTGATGTAACAAAGTGCTTGGAAGCATAAATAAAGCAACTGACCTTGGGTTCAAAGCAATACCTATTACCTGCCACGGCACTCGCGGATTTTCTTATTCATTTCCTGGTTTAGTGTTACACTGGCCAGATCTCGCCAGCTACACAACGCTGCCATTAATTAATTTTGCTACTATTGTTGTTCCACCTCCAGAACACTCTCAGAAATGTTTGCATTCTCCGTCTCATTGGGAAGGCAAGTCAGACATCTGGTAAACTAACTCAGCCCTCAGTCTCGGGTAACGTTGCCAGATTTTGTTATGTCACACTACTTGCTATGTTTTCATAAGTTCATAAGTGATAGGAGAAGAATTAAGCCATTCGGCCCATCAAGTCTACCCCGCTGATCTGCCTCTCCCTCCTACGCTGCACTCCCTCAATAGCAAGAATGTCCTTCCTCAAAGGTAGACAAAAATGCTGGTGAAACTCAGCGGGTGCAGCAGCATCTATGGAGCGAAGGAAATAGGCAACGTTTCGGGCCGAAACTCTTCTTCAGACTTCCTCAAATTAGGGGACCAAAACTGCACACAATACTCCAGGTGTGGTCTCACTAGGGCTCTGTACAACTGCAGAAGGACCTCTTTGCTCCTTTATTTGACCAAGAGAAATCGAATATAGGAGCAAAGAGGTCCTTCTGCAGTTATCCTTGGTTCTGAAAACTACTGCTTACGTTTTTTCCCCCAATGAGCTACTGAAATTCACCGGTCAGCACCGGCTACAACCTACGAGAACCTTCGACCTCCTGGCGACCCACCTACGGCTCGAGAATTCTCGCTACTCTCCATGGCGGCTTCATTCTAGTCGCGGCTAATTTTTCAACGTGTTGAAAAATTCACAGCGACCATAACGAGGCCGCGACTAGTTCCCATAATGCGGGAACTCCTCACGACCATGAAGGCGACTCCCCGGCAACCACCCGCGAACATGTGGCGACTGCATAGTCTCCTGCAGTCGCCTAAAAAGTCGCCCTAGTGGGACAGGCCCATTACAGCGCCAGAGACTTGGTTTCCTGCGACCTCTGGTTCTTGACTCCCCTTCCCTGGGGAAAAGACTCTGAGTTTTCACTCCATCAATCCTCCTCATGATTTTATGCGCCTATATTAGATCACCCCTCAACCTCCTGCACTCCAGGGAATAAAGTCCTAGCCTGCCCGACCTCTCCATGTAGCTCAAGCCCACACGTCCCGGCAACAGTCTCACAAAGATAGACACAAAGGGGTCACAGTTTAAGGATAAGGGGGAAATCTTTTAGGACCGAGATGGGGAAAACATTTTTCACACAGAGAGTGGTGAATCTCTGGAATTCACTGCCACAGAAGGTAGTTGAGGCCAGTTCATTGGCTATATTTAAGAGGGAGTTAGATGTGGCCCTTGTGGCTAAAGGGATCAGGGGGTATGGAGAGAAGGCAGGTACGGGATGCTGAGTTGGATGATCAGCCATGATCATATTGAATGGCGGTGCAGGCTCGAAGGGCCAAATGGCCTACTCCTGCACCTATTTTCTATGTTTCTAAAAAGCTGGAGTAACTCAGCGGGACAGGCAGCATTTCTGGAGAGAATGAATAGGTGACGTTTCGGGTTTCGAGACCCTTCTTCAGACTAGTTATGGAAAGGGAAAACAAGAGATATAGGAGGTGATGTAGAGAGATAAAGAACAATGAATGAAAGATATGCAAAAAAGTAACAATGATAAAGGAAACAGGCCGTTGTTAGTTGTTTGTTGGGTGAAAACGAGAAGCTGGTGCGACTTAGGTGGGGGAGGGATGGAGGGGTTACTTGAATTTGAAGAAAGAAGTTAGAGAATCTGAGTTACTCCAGCTTTTTGCGTCTATCTTCAGTTTAAACCAGCATCTGCAGTTCCTTTTTAAACATCCTCGCAAAGATCAGACCATCAGCAAGATCTACACTGGCCAAATGAGCAGTCAGCAGCAAAGATCTTAGAGCAGATCCGCTATGAGATCTTTGGTCAGCAGCAGCTTTAAGCTCCTTGACGTAGGAAGATTTAGCACGTTAAAGACTTCCTGACAATGAAAATGAATCCTTGAATGATTGGCTAATTACAGGACATACATTCGTCACTGCCTAAATACCTTAAGTTGCCCGAAACAGGTAAACGGGTGAACTGCGCTTTCGTTGAGAATTGATTGAGGGAACCAGAAAACAAGATGCAGGAGAGGATAGATGTTATGATTGCGGCATTGCACGGGTAATACACCACGCTTAAAATGGAGACAATCTCAACACCCAACTGTGGGGTTACAGGTCCATTAATCATGTTGAAAGCAGTTTGAAGGAATGTTCACAACCACCTTTGCTTTCGTTAGCAACTATTCCTTAACGGCTCATTAGGAGCTTGTTTAGCTGTCAGCTTCAGGATTTAGTTCTTAATCTTTAAACTGGTTTATCGAGCCGCGGTAGAAATGAATGCCTGCACAGGACATGTACTGAGTAATCCAATCTTAAATTGCAATATTACAGATAATATTAAAATGTTTAATCCCGCATTTGTAAGCCTCGGCAAATTAGACCTTTGGGTCGTGTTATTTTATAGCGCGCAGGTTAATCTTCAAAATCACTATTGTTACCATAACATTTCAAGTGCTTTTTTGAAGCTTATTTCTAGGTAAATAGCAAAGATATAAACAATAAAACGGGACATCAGTTGAACTTCACGCTGTTAAAAGGTGGCTTTTTTGACGCATGGAGTGTTATTTATGAATTTATCGGCTGATTTACTGTTTGAGGGTGAATGATCATGTTACAAGATAATTGTCTCTCAGCACCTCTTGATACATGTTTATTGAATGTACGTTGACATGTGACTGTTGGGAAAGAGAGGGCTTGTGAATATAATTTGTATCAGACAGCATCAATTGCATGTGTAAAAATAGAACAGAAATGAATTATGTTGGGACTTCTGTTGTCTGTTGCTGTGCAGAGTTTACACTGGGGGGGATCACAAACCAAAATGGTTCTGTGGATCAGACATAATGTGCTTTCATTACATGTGTGACCTCGGCTTGGGTCAAGAAGCAGAGATATTTAATGTGGATATTTTAGTTTAGTGATGCAGCGCAGAAATAGGCCCTTCAACCCACCGAGTCCGCACCGACCAGCGATCCCCGCACATCAACACTATCCTACACACACTAAGGACAATTTACATTCATACCAAGCCAATTGAGTAAGTAAGTAAGTTAGTTTATTGGCCAAGTATTCACATACAAGGAATTTGCCTTGGTGCTCCGCCCACAAGTAACAACATGACATACAGTGACAGTTACTTACGTCTTTGGATGAAAACGAGATCTCTGAGTGTTTTTTTGAGTGGTAAGCCATTTAGAACGGAGATGAGGAAAGACATTTTCACACAGAGAGTTGTGAGTCTGTGGAATTCTTTGCCTCAGAGGGCGGTGGAGGCCGGTTCTCTGGATACTTTCAAGAGAGAGTTAGATAGGGCTCTTAGGGATAGCGGAGCTAAGGGATATGGGGAGAAGGCAGGAACGGGGTACTGATCGCGGATGGTCAGCCATGATCACATTGAATGGCGGCGCTGGCTCGAAGGGCCCAATGGCCTACTCCTGCACCTATTGTCTATTGTCTATTGTCAAAAACGTGCAAACTCCGTACAGACAGCAATTCGTAGTCGGGATCGAACCCGGGTCTTTGGCCTCATATTCTCAATATAATTGCATTACATTTACTGAAAAGGCAGGTGGTGCTGGTTTAGACTCTAGCAATATCTAGGCACAGGGAAACCTACTGTCAGCACCATATGCTTGTCCTCTGCATTTGGCAGAAGGTACATGGTTTAGAGAGCAATGCAGATCCACTGAACACAACCAATAGATAATAGACAATAGGTGCAGGAGTAGGCCATCCGGCCCTTCGAGCCAGCACCGCCATTCAACGTGATCGTGGCTGATCATCCCCAATCAGTACCCCGTTCCTGCCTTCTCCCCATATCCCCTGACTCCACTATTTTTAAGAACCCTATCTAGCACTATTGAAAGTATCCAGAGAACCCACCTCCACCGCCCTCTGAGGCAGAGAATTCCACAGACTCACCACTCTCTGTGCGAAAAAGTGTTTCCTCGTCTCCGTTATAAATGGCTTACCCCTTATTCTTAAACTGTGTGGCCCCTGGTTCTGGACTCCCCCAACATCGGGAACATGTTTTTCTGCCTCTAGCGTGTCCAGGCCCTTAACAATCTTATATGTTTCAATGAGATGCCCTCTCATCCTTCTAAACTCCAGAGTGTACAAGCCCAGCCGCTCCATTCTCTCAGCATATGACAGTCCCGCCATCCTGGGAATTAACCTTGTAAACCTATGCTGGACTCCCTCAATAGCAAGAATGGCCTTCCTCAAATTAGGGGACCAAAACTGCACACAATACTCCAGGTGTGGTCTCATTAGGGCTCTGTACAACTGCTGAAGGACCTCTTTGCTCCTATATTCGATTCCCCTTGTTATAAAGACCAACATGGCATTTACTTTCTTCACTGCCTGCTGTACCTGCATGCTTACTTTCATAGACATCCTTTGACATTCTCAGCTGTGAAATGAATATTTCCATATCTATAAGTGGGCTGTGTTGTTGCATCAACTGTGAGCTAGTGGCCAGGAGAATCAAACACACACACACACACACAATACCTTGGCCAAATTAAACTGCACACCTGGGCTCTTCTGAGAATTCACTCCCCACCCAGCCATAGCAGTTCATTAATGAAGGGAAAGAGTTACGAGAAGACTGGAAAAGAGACCCTCAAAACAGACACACAGTGCTGGAGTAACTCAGCGGGTCAGGCAACCTCTCTGGAGAACATAGAAACATAGAAAATAGGTGCAGGAGTCGGCCATTCAGCTATTTGAGCCAGCACCGCCATTCAATATGATCACGGCTGATCATCCAAAATCAGTTCCTGCTTTCTCCCCATATCACTTGATTCCGTTGGCCCTAAGAGCTCTATCTAACTCTAATTCCACAGATTCACAACTCTCTGGGTGAAAAGTCTTTCCTCATCTCAGTCCTAAATGTCCCTACCCCTTATTCTTTAACAGTGACGGTAGACATAAATGCTGGAGAAACTCAGCGGGTGAGGCAGCATCTATGGAGCGAAGGAAAGAGGCAACGTTTCGGGTCGAAACTCTTTTTCAGACTCAAAAACTGTGACCCCTGGTTCTGAACTCCCCCAACATTGGGAAAATCTTCCCTGCATCTAGCTTGTCCAATCCCTTAAGAATTTTGTATCTTTCTATAAGATCATCCTTCTAAATTCCAGTGAATACAAGCCCAGTCGACCTATTCTTTCATCATATGTCAGTCTCGCCATCCTAGGAATTAACCTGGTGAACCTACGCCACACTCCCTCTGGAGAACATGCATAGGTGATATTTCGGGTTGGGACCCTGCTTGTGAGGAAAGATTTGATCAGAACCTGCAAGGCAACTTTTTAACTCAAAGAGTGTCGGGTTTATGGAATGGGCTGCCAGAGGAGGTCGTTGAAGCAGGTAGGATGACAGTACTTAGAAGAAATTTGAATAGATACAAGGAAAGGAAAGGTTTAGAGGAATATGGGTCAATTGCAGGCAAATGGGGCCACCTTAGATGGGGCACATTGTTCTGCATGTACAAGTTGGGCAGAAGGCCCTGTTTGACTCTATGACTCTGGTCAAAAAGATTTGAATGAATGAGTTGGAATATTGTGAGCAATTCTGGGCCCCATATCTGAGGAAGGATGTGCTGGGTTAGAGGAGGTTTACAAGAATGATCCCAGGGATGCGTGGGTTAGCATATGATGAGCGTTATGACCAACCTTGATGAACAAATACATTTTCACTCAATACATTGAAGAGTTTGCACATAAATATCCAGCTTCTAATTGTGTGCCTATTGAAGCACTGGTGCAGACATTTCACAGAGGAAAGGATGATGAGGTTTATGAGCAGGGGCAAAAATCTTGGGGGGGACGGGGGAGACACATGTGGGAGATGTGGGGGACAATCCCTTCCCCCCATATTTTGTAATCCGGACTTTATCAGACACTGTCTAAGGGCTGAATCGGCCCGTTCGCGGGGCCTTTCATCGCCCGGCGCGGCTTAAAATCAAACTGCTGCATCGAGGCGATCGAGGCTCCCGATGTTGAAGCCCCCGCCAGGCCATACGATTCGGGGAGGTCGAAGCTGCTGCTGCTGGAGTTCGGAGTCGGTCACCAACCAGGTCAGCTCCCGATGTTACCGTCCACAGGGCCCACGGCCGAAGCCTCGCGAGTGTGTGCGAATGCACGCGCGCGGCCGCCGAGAAATTGTGTCCCCCGCCCCATGTTTTGATAGCGGTTTCCGTGCCTGTTTCTGAGGATCAATTGCTTCCATTGCAGTAACGATGCTTGGGACTGACCTCAATGAACATGCAAGAGTTGTGCCAGAATGAGATCATGGTGCCCGTGGTTTAGGTTTGGTATTTCAAGGGCTAGATCGTGTGATTCACTGAGCAGGTACCATATTAAACGTGCAGGAAGGAACTGCAGATGCTGGTTTAAACCAAAGGTAGACACAGGAGAGGTCAGGGGGAGTTCCCCCCCCCCCCAGCCACGGGTACCATGTAATCCCGTGCTACCTGCTCCATGGTCGGATAGTCGGCGACTAAACCGTCTCCCCCACCTGGTTTGCCAGGTGAGGAGGGGGCTGTGGACCCCCATCGGGACCAAAAACAAAGGTACACAAAAAATGCTGGAGAAACTCAGCGGGTGCAGCAGCATCTATGGAGCGAAGGAAATAGGCAACATTTCGTCCCGAAACCCTGAAGGAAATAGGCAACGTTTCGGGCCAAAACCCGGAAGGGTTTCGGCCCGAAACGTTGCTTATTTCCTTCGCTCCATAGATGCTGCTGCACCCGCTGAGTTTCTCCAGCTTTTTTGTCTACCTTCGATTTTCCAGCATCTGCAGTCCCTTCTTAAACACAAAGGACCAAAAACAAGACCTGTCAAGGGGCGGATGAGCTCCTAGCGAGCCAACGGCTGTCCACACTTCAGTAGAAGTCGCGATCACTGTCGTACACGGCACCGTAAGGCAACGCGCCCCGGCTGATGCTTTTAATGATGAAGATGATGACAAAGATAGACACGGAAATGCTGGAGTAACTCAGCGGGACAGGCACCATCTCTGGAGAGAAGGAATGGGTGACGTTTCGGGTCGAGACCCTCTCTTCAGACCTGGCGCCACATTAAAGTTAATGAGGTGGTGCAGAGAAATTCTGCTTAATCCATAACTAGCATCACGCTCCAGATACGGTGGCCCTCTGCTGCACACTGTGAATATTGAGAAGAGTTATTTGCTGCAAGGAGATCAGTCTCCGGAGATCCAAGAGTCCTTACGCGCTCTTAAATATCAGCAGTGTGCTATTATATCTGTGGTGTTGAATAATTTAACATGGTTTAATTATGTGATGTATTGCCAACAATGACGTAAACTGCACGGAAACAGAACCATTGTGGCATTTTATTGTACAACATGACATTTTAAACTAAGTAGGTTGTGAGCCGCAATAAACCAACAGACCGCTGTCCTCAATGCCCTAAGTATCCTGTTGTGTTCTTATCCTTGATAATAAGGCTATGTGGAGCTAAAGAATATAACAGAGCAGTCATACTCCAACAAACAAAAACATCTTTCTCTTTTAGTTTAGTGTAGTTTAGTTTAGTTTGGTTTAGTGATACAGTGTGGAAACAGGCCCTTCGGCCCATCGAGTCTGCACTGACCAGCGATCCCCGCACACTAACACTATCCTACACACACTAGGGGACAATTTACCTTTATACCGAGCCAATTAACCTACAAACCCGCACGTCTTTGGAGCGTGGGAGGAAAATGAAGATCCCGGAGGAAACCCACACAGGTCACGGGGACAATAGACAACAGGTGCAGGAGTAGAGGCCATTCGGCCCTTCGAGCCAGCACCGCCATTCAATGTGATCATGGCTGATCATCTCCAATCAGTACCCCGTTCCTGCCTTCTCCCCATATCCCCTGACTCCGCTATTTTTAAAAGCCCTATCTAGCTCTCTCTTGAAAGCATCCAGAGAACCTGCCTCCACCGCCTTCTGAGGCAGAGAATTCCAGAGACTCATCACTCTCTGTGAGAAAAAGTGTTTCCTCGTCTCCATTCTAAATAGCTTACTCCTTATTCTTAAACTGTGTCCGCTGGTGTTGGGAAGTACGTACAAACTCCGTACAGACAGCGCCCATAGTCAGGATCGAACCCGGGCCTCTGGCGCTGTGAGGCAGCAACTGTGCCTCTGCTCCACCGTGCCGTCACTTGGGTGGGAGATTGCATTTTAATGAGTTGTATTAAAAAAATGGCACCTCTTGCATACGGACTCAGTGGGCTGCTCTGTACCTACTGTGGTGACTGGCGGGGGGGGATTGTGTTGGTGTATGGGGGGTAGTCTTGTGGAGATGGATGCAAAAAATATATTTCACTGAACCCGGTACACGTGATGATAAATAAACCCCTTGAGACCACCACTGACCACCAAGTAGAATATGGGCCAAATACGGGCAAACGGGACTAGCTTAGATGGGGCATCTCTGTCGGCATGGACGAGTTGGGCCGAAGGGCCTGTTTCCATGCTGCATTACTAAGAGGGATTGCGGAAGGGATTTCCAATGGGTCAGGTCAAGTCAAGTTTATTCGTCACATACACATACGAGATGTGCAGTGAAATGAAAAGTGGCAATGCTCGCGGACTGTGCAAAAAAACCACACAAATAAACTACAAACAGAATGGAACAGAATCACATATTATTTTACATATTACATATTGTGGGAGGAAGGGAAAAGGGAAAAAAAAACAGTAGAATGGTACAGTCAAGGGGTTTCTTATGTTATTTGTGGAATCAGAGAACTTTACCTTCCAATTGATTATAGAATGGAGAGCAAATGCACGCAGAACGCCAGAGAGGGATATTCATGCAACTTGTGATGGAAATAAAGGCTCGAGCAGATGGAGTGCCTGGAAAACTGGAGGGTGTTGGGAGAGCGAACTAAGGTTTATATAATTAATTATGAGAAGCATAGATAAGGTAGACAGTCTGAACCTTTTTACCAGGGTGGAAATGTCAAAGACCAGAGGGCATAGCTTTAAGGTGAGAGGGGAACATTTTAAAGGGGATGTGTGGGTAGGTTTACCAACTGTCCCGTATTAACCGGGACATCTCGTATATTGGGCTAAATCGGTTTGTCCCGTACGGGACCGCGCTTGTCCCGTATATGACTACTACTTGGGTCGAGGGGATTGTTGGGTCGGGTCGGTGCGCCGCGACGGGCCCCGCTTCACCCGTCCCGACGTAGTGCAGCCCATGGAGTGCAGCAGCAGCAGCAGCATCAGCGCCTCGCCCGTGGTCCCCGTCCGTCGGCAGCCCGGCCAGCTGTCCGACCTTCGGACCTTCGCTTAGCGCTCACACCACCACCACCCCTCCTTCTCGTGGCCGATCATCGGTTCGTGAGTTGGATGGGGCGCTGGACTTTGTGCGCGACATCGCATAGCCCAGGCGCCCGAGCCAAAACTCCTCAGCTAGCCCGCCGGCTGGGCTTTGTGTGCAGTCCAGCACCCGAGGCCAACTCATCATTCACCCAGCCACGGCCGAGTCGGTCAACGAATTGCCGTCGGGAATTTGTCCCTTATTTTGACCTATTGTCCCTTATTTGGGAGTGAGAAAGTTGGCGACCCTATATACGGAGCAAGTGTTTTTACCCAGTAGGTGGTGGGTGTATGGAACGTGCTGCTGGGGGTGGTGGTGGAAGCAGATATGATCGTGATGTTTAAGGGGCGTTTAGATAGGCACATGGACATGCAGGGAGTGGAGGGACATGGGTGACATTTCGGGGACGAGACCCTTCTTCAGTCTGAAACGTCACCTATTCCTTTTCTCCAGAGATGCTGCTTGTCCTGCTGAGTTACTCCAGCACCTTGTGTCTGTTCCTCGAATTAAACTAGCACCTGCTCGGTGGGCGGCGCGACTTTCGTCAGCAGCGGCCTCTGCAGTCCGTCTGCGTTTTTATTATTTTATTTCTTTGTTTTTATGTAGTTTTTGTTATTTTTGTTGGGGTATGTGTGTGGGGGGGGGGGGGGGGGGGGGGGGGGTGGTGTGGGGAGGGAGGGGGTAACTTTTAAATCTCTCCCTGCACGGGAGACCCGACCTTTTCTTTGTCGGGTCTCCGTTGTCGTTGGGGCTGCAACGAGGAGCGGCCTCCAACAGGAAGACCGGGGGCTGTGGTGCCGACTACTCACCTCACCGTCGCGGAGCTGGCCGAGTCCAGAGCGGGTGGAGCTGTGGTGGACGCTGCTGCGACCCGACCCCCGGAGATTCGGTGGCTGCAACTGCGGGTCTGGCGGACGGCGGCACCGGGAGCCCGCGGGTCCCTGGAGGGAGACCGCTTTTCGGGGCTTCCGCAACGGCGACTTCTCCCGCCCGAGTTGCGGGGTTGAAGAGCTCCTGGAGCGGGGCCTTACACCATCGCCCCGTGCGGCTTGGAATGGCTGCGGGTCTCTGCGAGCGCACGCCGGGGGCTCTAACATCAAGACCCGGTGTGCGACCTTGCATCACCCGGCGTGGGTTTAATGGCTGCGGGACAATTCGCCAACGCCCGCCGGGGGCTTTGACTTTGACTCTGACATCGGGGGGGAGAGTGCAGTGGAGAGAGAAGTTTTTTTGGCCTTCCATCACAGCAATGTGATGGATGTTTATGTAAATTATGTTGTGTCTTGGGTCTATTTGTTTGTAATGTATG
Source organism: Amblyraja radiata (assembly GCF_010909765.2). Classification (NCBI taxonomy): domain Eukaryota; kingdom Metazoa; phylum Chordata; class Chondrichthyes; order Rajiformes; family Rajidae; genus Amblyraja; species Amblyraja radiata. The sequence goes on along the minus strand of NC_045972.1, from coordinate 46,724,011 downwards.
GCTGCAGAAACGTCATTTCGTTTGGACCTCAAGGGGTCCAAATGACAATAAATTGAATTGTATTGTTTTGTATTGTATTGTATTCCTGCACAGAGAATGGAGCAGCTGGGCTTGTACACTCTGGAGTTTAGAAGGATGAGAGGGTATCTCATTGAAACATATAAGATTGTTAAGGGCTTGGACACGCTAGAGGCAGGAAACATGTTCCCGATGTTGGGGGAGTCCAGAACCAGGGGCCACAGTTCAAGAATAAGGAGTTAGCCATTTAGAACGTAGAGACGAGGAAACACTTTTTCTCACAGAGAGTGGTGAGTCTGTGGAATTCTCTGCCTCAGAGGGCAGTGGAGGCCGGTTCTATGGATGCTTTCAAGAGAGAGGTAGATAGGGCTCTTAAAAATAGCGGAGTCAGGGGATATGGGGAGAAGGTAGGAACGGGGTACTTATTGGGAATGATCAGCCATGATCACATTGAATGGCGGTGCTGGCTCGAAGGGCCAAATGGCCTACTCCTGCACCTATTGTCTATTGTCTATTGAGTGATGTGGGTCGTGTGCAGGCAGGGATTAGTTTAACCTGGCATCATGTACGGCATAGACATTGTGGGCCGAAGGGCCTGTTCCTGTGCAATACTGCTCTATGTTCTATCTTCTATGTTAATGCGGCTAAAATCCCAACCTAAGCACACTTTGAGATTTATCATCTCAATAAATGTATGGTTATTACACTAATATATGTAGTGGATTTAATAAACAAATATAGTTGCGTTCTGGAGCAAAATTATGGAGTGTCCAGCATTTACATAAAGCTATCACCAGAGCAGTTTATTATTTAAGATAGCATCTTCATATTTAATTATGCAATTCCTCAACTTAATATGCTGTGCTATTTGCACACATAACATGGAGTATTGTTGGTCTTGTAACCATTTTGACGAGAATTTCTAGATCATTCTAAATGGGGATTAGTTGATCATTGGAATCTGAGGAGAATGCATCAACTTTTTCTATTTTGTGCTGGTGATCAACCTGTTTTTCAAATTTCATGTATATTTTTTTCCCTAATTCCTAGATATCTCAAAGTTCTTCAGCGCTATAAATTGGAGGAACAGCAGCAACTCATATTTCGCTTGGGCAGCTTACAGCCCAGTGGTATGAATATTGATTTCTCTAATTTCAGGCAGCCCCTGACATTCCCTCTCTCTCTATCCCACCCCCACTCAAGTCGTACTAGCTTCTCGTTTTGTTCCCGATGTTGGGGGAGTCCAGAACCAGGGGTCACAGTTTAAGAATAAGGGGTAAGCCATTTAGAACGGAGACGAGGAAACATTTTTTCTCACAGAGAGTGGTGAGTCTGTGGAATTCTCTGCCCCAGAGGGCGGTGGAGGCGGGTTCTCTGGATGCTTTCAAGAGAGAGCTAGATAGGGCTCTTAAAAATAGCGGAGTCAGGGGATATGGGGAGAAGGCAGGAACGGGGTACTGATTGGGGATGATCAGCCATGATCACATTGAAGGACGGTGCTGGCTCGAAGGGCCGAATGGCCTACTCCTGCACCTATTGTCTATTGTCTATTGTTTTCACCCTACAAACAGCTAATGGCCTGTTTCCTTTATCAGCGTTACTTTTTTGCATATCTTTCATTCATTGTTCTTTATCTCGCTACAACATTGGCTATAAGTCTTACTTCCCTTAGCCCTAACCAGTCTGAGGAAGGGTCTCGACCCGAAACGTCACCCATTCCTTCTCTACGGAGATGCTGCCTGACTCGCAGAGTTACTCCAGCGCTCTGTGTATTTTTTTGAGTCGGGGACTTTGGGTAAAGAAGGGAGCAGTGTTTTTGAGGACAAAAAGATGGCAGTAGTTTTGTTTAGTTTTAGAGATACTGCGGGGAAACAGGCCCTTCGGCCCAATGAGTCCACGCTGACCAGCGATCCCTGTACACTAGTGCTATCCTACACACCGGGGACAATTTACAGAAGCCAATTAACCGAGAAACCTGCACTATCCTTGGTATGTGGGAGGAAACCAGAGCACCCTGAAGAAAACCCACATGGTCACGGGGAAAACGTGCAAACTCCGTGCAGACAGCACCCAGAGTCAGGATCAAACCCGGATCTCTGGTGCTGTAAGGCAGTAAATCTACCACAGCACCACCGTGCCACCCTACTGGACACATATAGTGGTCCCACACCTCACTATTGATTGCTGTACATCAACAATAGAAGGATGAGGGGGTAGGTCTTATAGAAACATATAAAATTATAAAAGGACTGGACAAGCTAGATGCAGGAAAAATGTTCCCAATGTTGGGCGAGTCCAGAACCAGGGGCCACAGTCTTAGAATAAAGGGGAGGCCATTTAAGACTGAGGTGAGAAAAAAACTTTTTCACCCAGAGAGTTGTGAATTTATGGAATTCCCTGCCACAGAGGGCAGTGGAGGCCAAGTGACTGGATGGATTTAAGAGAGAGTTAGATAGAGCTCTAGGGGCTAGTAGAGTCAATGGATATGGGGAGAAGGCAGGCACGGGTTATTGATAGGGGACGATCAGCCATGATCACAATGAATGGCGGTGCTGGCTCGAAGGGCCGAATGGCCTCCTATTTTCTATGTTTCTATGTTTCTAACCTAGTTTTAGTTAGAGGTGTCGGCTCTGTAAACAAAAGCACTTGGTGGGGTTGCCAAGCAACAGCAGGTTGGTTCAACAGCAGATAAAGTTGAAAGATTCTTAATGGATATTTTTTTAAGGCAGAGATAGATTAGTACGGGTATCAGTTGTTATGGGGAGAAGGCAAGAGAATGGGGTTCGGAGAGAGAGAATTGATCAGCCACGATTGAATAATGGCAGAGTGGACTTGATGGGCCGAATGGCCTAATTCTGCTCCTATCACTTATGAATTCTTAAGGCCGATCTGAAAGTATCTTTTACTTCTTTATCAAACTTTGGAACTTCTGGCAAAGTGTAAAATAAACGGTATGATATGAACATGGAGTTGAAATGTCACAAGTCAGATTAATAGTCAGCCTGACAGTCTTGCTGATATTCTCGTTACACTTTACAGGCGGTTGTCTTAAGGAGTTTGCATTGGTAATGAATCCAGAACTGTCAGCTTCTACTGCCGTTGCAGTGTGGAACTGACACCAACATGCAGGAGTAACTCAGTGGGACAAGCAGCGTCTCTGGATGGAAGGAATGGGTGATGTTTCGGGGCAAGACCCAACTGCAGATTCTATAGACCAACATCGGCAGTGGGGTTAGGACAGGCGGCTGTGGAGGCCAAGTCGGTGGATGTTTTTACGGCAGAGATAGATAGATTCTTGATTAGTACGGGCGTCAGAGATTACGGGGAGAAGGCTGGAGAATGGGGTTGAGAGGGAAAGATAGATCAGTCATGATTGACATTCACAATAGACAATAGGTGCAGGAGTAGGCCATTCGGCCCTTCGAGCCAGCACCGCCATTCAATGTGATCATGGCTGATCATCCCCAATCAGTACCCCGTTCCTGCCTTCTCCCCATATCCCCTGACTCCGCTATTTTTGAGAGCCCTATCTAGCTCTCTCTTGAAAGCATCCAGAGAACCTGCCTCCACCGCCCTCTGAGGCAGAGAATTCCACAGACTCACCACTCTCTGTGAGAAAAAGTGTTTCCTCGTCTCCGTTCTAAATGGCTTACTCCTTATTCTTAAACTGTGGACCCTGGTTCTGGACTCCCCCAACATCGGGAACATGTTTCCTGCCTCTAGTGTGTCCAAGCCCTTAACAATCTTATATGTTTCAATGAGATCCCCCTCATCCTTCTAAACTCCAGAGTGTACAAGCCCAGCCGCTCCATTCTCTCAGCATATGACAGACATTGAATGGCGGTGTAGACTTGATGGGCCGAATGGCCTAATTCTGCTCCTATCACTTATGAATTTATGATCTTATGACATGGACAGTGGCAGTGTTGGGATGTGGCCTCAATCATTACATGGACCATTTTAATATTCCTTTCTAACTTCCCTTGTAATGGCGGCACGGCAGCACAGCGGGTAGAGCCGCTGCCTCACGACGCCTGGGACCCGGGTTCGATACTGACCTCTGGTGCTGCCTCCGTGGAGTTTGCAAGTCATAACTTTGTGGCATTATTGAGGCATTATCCAGTCTACCTGTTCTAAATGGAATTTTAATAATTGCACCACAACTTTCAATGTGGCCGCACAAGGAAGAACAGAGAACCCACTGCCTTTTTAGTAACGATCTGAAAGATTTGAGTTCATATTATAATACCTCATGGCCTTTTGAAATTGAAACACAAAGCATGCAATAAGGTATCTAATAACAAACCTAGTAACAATGTAAATATGAAATATTGTATAAGAAGGAACTGCAGATGCTGGAAACTCGAAGGTAGACAAAAATGCTGGAGAAACTCAGCGGGTGAGGCAGCATCTATGGAGCGAAGGAAATAGGTGACATTTCGGGTCTGGTAGGATCACATCTGGAGTATTGTGTACAGTTTTGGTCTCCTAATTTGAGGAAGGACATCCTTGTGATTGAGGCAGTGCAGCGTAGGTTCACGAGATTGATCCCTGGGATGGCAGGACTGTCATATGAGGAAAGATTGAATAGACCAGGCTTGTGTTCACTGGAGCTTAGAAGGATGAGGGGCTTTCTTATAGAAACATATAAAATTATAAAAGGACTGGACAAGCTAGATGCAGGAAAAATGTTCCCAATGTTGGGCGAGTCCAGAACCAGGGGCCACAGTCTTAGAATAAAGGGGGGGCCATTTAAGACTGAGGTGAGAAAAAAAAATTCACCCAGAGAGTTGTGAATTTGTGGAATTCCCTGCCACAGAGGGCAGTGGAGGCCAAGTCACTGGATGGATTTAAGAGAGAGTTACAGGGGCTAGTGGAGTCAAGGGATATGGGAAGAAGGCAGGCACGGGTTATTGATAGGGGACGATCAGCCACGATCACAATGAATGGCGGTGCTGGCTCGAAGGGCCGAATGGCCTCCTCCTGCACCTATTTTCTATGTTTCTATGGTCCCGTGAACTAGTATAGTCATTCAATAAGATGACAACTGATTCATGCTGACCCGGTGTGCTCCCGTTTTTCCACCTGCCGTCACCCATTCTATAATTCAGGGTTGACGAAGGGCTGAATGGCCTCCGCCTGCACCTATTTTCTATGTTTTCTATATTTTCTGTGGATCGAAACCTTTCTTCAGACCTTCAGAAATCTGACCTTGGCTTCTCTGTTCAATGGCTTCATTTCCGTTTTGTATTTGGCATCTATCCTTAAAATACATGTGTAGTGCCACATCTTATCTCTAGTGGTTGGGGCCAAGAGGGAGAAATCTCGATCAGGTTTTTTTTAAGATTGGCAATGTCTTCATATCGTGGAACAAAAATATTGTCTTACTTTCTTCTGTAATACTCACAGGGGAATTTTTTGTTTGCTGGTTATATGTCAATATAAATCAAACAAAAGTCTTCTATTTCTGGACGTTAGATGTTTGGTTTAGTTCAGAGACTGGTCCTTCAGCCCACCAAATCCTCACCGACCAGTGATCCTTGCACACTATCCTACACACTATCCTACACACACACACACCAGAGACAATTTAAACTCATACTAAGCCAATTACCCTACAAACTGAAAGGTTTCGGCCTGAAACGTTGCCTATTTCCTTCTCTCCAGAGATGCTGCTGCACCCGCTGAGTTTCTCCAGCATTTTTGTGTACCTTCGGTTTTCCAGCATCTGCAGTTCCTTCTTAAATACCCTACAAACCTTTAGGTCTTAGGAGTGTCGGTGGTATCCGGAGCACCCGGAGAAAACCCGCGCAGGTCACGGGGAGAAGGTACAAACTCCGTACAGACAGCACCCTTAGTCAGGATGGAACCCGGGTCTCTGGCATTGTGAGGCAGGAACTCTACCACTGTGCCGCCCCTAATGTGGGTACATTTTAAACTCATCCTAGCCTCTGGGTGACTATATGAAAGGGATGTGATGCATAAATGTTCACTTTTTATATCTTTTTGCTGTGCCAAGCGGTTGCTTTGAATGACACATTACCACAAAATTAACTTTTGAAAATTGTGTGATATTCTTAACTGTGGGATCTTGTCCATTCCAGATTCGCGGACAGTTTCTTCCCAGCTGTTATCAACCAACAACTAGAGAGCGGCCCTGAGCTGCTATCTACCTCATTGGAGATCCTCGGACTATCTTTGATCGGACTTCACTCAACTTTATCTTGCACTAAGTTAGTCCCTTTATCCTGTATCTGTGCAAACCTGCACGCCTTTGGAGTGTGGGAGGAAACCGCAGCACCCGGAGAAAACCCACGCAGGTCACGGGGAGAACGTGCAAACTCCGTACAGACAGCACCCATGGTCAGGGTCGAAGCCGTGTCTCTGGCGCTGTGAGCTGGCAACTCTACCGCCGCACCCTCCGTGCCGCACACGGAATTATTCACCATGGAATTGAAGGGTATCTGGTTCAGGCATTCTGGATCGCTGGCATCCACAGGTGAAACTTCCCCAGGTGACGGAGGATTCCCAGGTGACGGAGAATTCCCACTCTCATCTCGCTGGACACTCCCGAGACTCGCTCCACTGGACTCCCGTCCAGATTCCGTACCTTCTGGGATGCACAAACACAGGACATTCAATCCTCGCGGGGACGAATCACCCACTCACTAAAGTCTCCCTCTACACCCCACGCTGCCTCGGCAAGGCCAGCAGCATCATCAAGGACCAGTCTCCATCCCAGCCCACTCCCTCTCCTCCCCTCTCCCATCGGCAAGAGGTACAGAAGTGTGAAAACTCACACCTCCAGATTCAGGAACAGTTTCTTCCCAGCTGTTATCAGGTAACTGAACCATCCTACCAACAACCAGAGAGGGGCCTGAGCTACTATCTACCTCATTGAAGCCCCTCGAACTATCTTTGATCGGATCCTTGTGATCGCAAGTGTTTTGGATAAAACTCTACATAGGAGGAATTTTTTTAGTCAGAAGGTGGTGAATCTGTGGAATTCATTGCCACAGGTGGCTGTGGAGGCCAAATCAGTGGATATCTTTAAGATCGAGATAGATAAATTCTTGATTAGTACGGGTGTCAGAGATTATGGGGAGAAGGCAGGTGAATGGGGTGAGGAGGGAGAGATAGATCAGCCATGTTTGAATGGCAGAGTAGACTTGATGGGCCGAATGGCCTAATTCTGCTCCTAGAAATGATGAACCTATGAACTTGTAAGTCATTGGATAGCTTTAAAGTAGAGATTAACAGATTGACAGATGAGACGAAGATTAACTTATATCAGAGTGATGGCAAGAGCAAAGTATAGAGGAGAGAAGGAACTGCCCAAGATCCAAAGCACCACCTCGTCTGTGAAACATGGTGGTGGGGGTGTTATGGCCTGGGCAAGAATGGCTGCTGAAGGTACTGGCTCACTTATCTTCATTGATGATACAACTGCTGATGGTAGTAGCATAATGAATTCTGAAGTGTATAGACACATCCTATCTGCTCAAGTTCAAACAAATGCCTCAAAACTCATTGGCCGGCGGTTCATTCTACAGCAAGACAATGATCCCAAACATACTGCTAAAGCAACAAAGGAGTTTTTCAAAGCAAAAAAATGGTAAATTCTTGAGTGGCCAAGTCAATCACCCGATCTGAACCCAACTGAGCATGCCTTTTATATGCTGAAGAGAAAACTGAAGGGGACTAGCCCCCAAAACAAGCAGAAGCTAAAGATGGCTGCAATACAGGCCTGGCAGAGCATCACCAGAGAAGACACCCAGCAAATGGTGATGTCCATGAATCGCAGACCTCAAGCAGTCGTTGCATGCAAAGGATATGCAACAAAATACTAAACATGACTACTTTCATGTACATGACATTGCTGTGTCCCAAACATTATGGTGCCCTGAAATGGGGGGATTATGTATAAACACTGCTGTAATCTCTACATGGTGAAACCAAAATGTATAAAAATTGCCTTTATTAAAATCTGACAATGTGCACTTTAACCACATGTGATTTTTTTTCTATTACAAATCGCAAATTGTGGAGTACAGAGGCAAATAAATAAATGATGGGTCTTTGTCCCAAACATTATAGAGGGCACTGTTTGATCTTACACAGGTAACAAAATGGGATTTAATACAAAAACGTCACATTGCAAAAAAAGATGTAGGAATGACAAGCTGATCATCGATGTGAATAAACAGTGCACCGGGCCTTCACAGAGTGTGAGCTATTTCAGAAGTGAGACATTGACTTGGGCGATGCTTGATGTATTGATATCAGCCTAGATACACTGACGTGCAGTAATGAGGTGTCGCAAAACACCCTAATCTGGACCATAAAGAACGGCTGCCTTTCACTGGGGAATCCGACTCACTTGTCAGTGAGAAAATAGATGTTGAGGTCGGATGTGACAAGTGTTACTTAATCATTATGTTCCATTTCTTGGAAGAAAGGAAGAACTGTAGTGGGATTATCCTTGCGACCACATGTAATTAGACTAGTCACATCAGGCAGCCCACCCCCCCTCTTTATCCCCAAGAACCCTGTCTGAAACGAGATGTTATTCCCAGCTCCCGCTGGTGAATGTAAACGGTCAAACTGAAACTCAGAAAACAGCAGGTGGTTTTCTTATAAGAAACTTCTTATGGCATTTCTGGCTGATGCGCAAAGAGACGCAATGTGCTGGAGTAACTCAGAGGGTCAGGCAGCATACACAGAATACTGGAGTAACAGCCCTGTCCCACGGTGCGAGTTCATTCCAAGAGCTCTCCCAAGTTTAAAAAAAATCAAACTCGTGGTCTTTATTCTTTGGAGCGCAGAAGGTTAAGGGGGGACTTGATAGATGTCTTTAAAATGATGAGAGGGATAGACAGAGTTGACGTGGATAAGCTTTTCCCATTGAGAGTAGGGAAGATTCATACAAGAGGACATGACTTGAGAATTAAGGGACAGAAGTTTAGGGGTAACATGAGGGGGAACTTCTTTACTCAGAGAGTGGTAGCTGTGTGGAATGAGCTTCCAGTGGAAGTGGTGGAGGCAGGTTCGATTTTATCATTTAAAAATAAATTGGATAGGTACATGGACGGGAAAGGAATGGAGGGTTATGGTCTGAGTGCAGGTAGATGGGACTAGGGGAGAATAAGTGTTCGGCACGGACTAGAAGGGCCGAGATGGCCTGTTTCCGTGCTGTAATTGTTATATGGTTATATGGTAAGCACGGAGAATGTACGTAGCGGGTACGTCGGAGCTCGGGGACGTCTCTTAGCGGCTCGTAACGCTAACGGCAGGTACTCGGGAAGACTCGCTAACGGCAGGTAAGCACGGGAAGACTCGTGAAGATTTTTCAACATGATGAAAAATGTCCACGAGAGCCCCGAGTACCGACGAGTGGCCATTACCGTAAATCTCCGAGTTCGAATCAGGGCAAACTCGGGAGAACTCTTGGAATGAACTCGTACAATGGGACAGGAGTTTAACTCAGCGGGTCAGGCAGCATAGATACAGAATGCTGGAGTAACTCAGCGGGGCAGGCAGCATCTCTGGAGAGAAGGAATGGGTGACATTTCGGGTCAAGGGCCCTTCATCAGACTGAGAGTCTGGGGAGATACAGAGATAAGGAGGAGTAAGGTGTGAGACGAGACATCAAAGGGGATGGAGATCGAGGAAAGGGGAGAAGGTGACAACAAAGCAAACAGAGATAAAATGTAATCAGGGGACAGTCAGACTGGTCGGAGAACTGGGAAGGGGGAAAGGATGGAGAGAGAGAGGGAAAGCAAGGGCTGGGGTGTAAGCTGCCCAAGCGAAACATGTGGTGCTGATCCTCCAATTTGCACTGGTCAGGCAGCACCTCTGGAGAACATGGATAGGTGACGTTTTGGATTCGGACCCTTCTTCAGACTGTGGTGCTGGCTTGAAGGACCGAATGGCCTACTCCTGCACCTATTGTCTATTGTGTATTGCTGCATTGGTTGCACTTTATAGGGTGATGGTGTCATACAGCGTAGGAACTGGCCCTTCAGCCCAACTAGCCCATGCTAACCAAGATGTCCCATCTACACTAGTCCTACCTGCCTGCGTTTGACCCATTGATGTTGGATTATTATTGACACAGGTGCTGAGAGGAGGGAAGCCTTTGCTTTGCATGTCATCCGGGCAAATCATATCATATACGATGTGAGGAGGAACATCTTTAGTCAGAGGGTAGTTAATCTGTGGAACTCATTGCCACAGAGAATATTTTTAAGGCCGAGATAGACAAGTTCTTGATTAGAACGGGTGTCAAGGGTTATGGGGAGAAGGCAGGAAAATGGAACTAAGAGGCAGAGATCAGGCATGATTGAATGGCGGAGTATGCTCGATGGGCAGAATGGCCTTATTCCACTCCTCTCACTTGTGAACTTGTGAGTACAATAAATAGTACGAGACATAAAATAACAGAGTGTTAAATTTCACGTTACCGCCACAGAGAAAGTGCAGGTGAGAAAATGTGCAAGGGACGCACCGAGGTAGACTGGAGGATCGGAAATTCATCCTTAGAATCTGAGTGGTCTATTCAAAACTCTGATAACAGCGGGGAAGAAAATGTTCTTGAACCTGGCGGTGCAGGTCCACCTACGATTATCCAGCAATCTGACAAAATCACGAGAGCGCACTTAAAATCCACCCCCGCCCCACCCCAGAAGTCACCCCGAAAATGTGGCATTAAGGGTGGTGAGTCTGTGGAATTCTCTGCCTCAGAGGGCGGTGGAGGCAGGTTCTCTGGATACTTTCAAGAGAGAGCTAGATAGGGCTCTTACAGATAGCGGAGTCAGGGGATATGGGGAGAAGGTCGGAACGGGGTACTGATTGGGAATGATCAGCCATGATCACATTGAATGGCGGTGCTGGCTCGAAGGGCCGAACGGCCTACTCCTGCACCTATTGTCTGTTGTCTATTGTCTCAATGACTGTGATTCTAAATCTCTGTGACACGTTGCAATGTTTTATTCCTGACGACTGAGGAACGACTGCGTGGTTTTGGAAAACTGCAAATGGATTTCAGTACTCCAGAGGGCAATGTTGTAAGGAGGCTTGTTTTTCAGCCGGCTTTACCTGATGCAGGTTCATTCTTGTTGGCGACAAGGGGAAAAACAATGATTTATTTTCCGTTAAGATACATATTTCAATTGTGTGAACTCACAGGGGTGAGAAGAAAGTCTATTTAGTTTAGAGGTGCAGCAAGGAAACAGGCCCTTCGAGCTCCGAGTCCGTGCCCACCAGCGATCCCCGTACACTCACACTGTCCTACACACTCAATAGACAATAGACAATAGGTGCAGGAGTAGGCCATTCGGCCCTTCAAGCCAGCACCGCCATTCAATGTGATCATGGCTGATCATCCCCAATCAGTACCCCGTTCCTGCCTTCTCCCCATATCCCATGACTCCGCTATTTTTAAGAGCCCTATCTATCTCTCTCTTGAAAGCATCCAGAGAACCTGCCTCCACCGCCCTCTAAGGCAGAGAATTCCACAGACTCACCAATCTCTGTGAGAAAAAGTGTTTCCTCGTCTCCGTTCTAAATGGCTTACTCCTTATTCTTAAACTGTGGCCCCTGGTTCTGGACTCCCCCAACATCGGGAACATGTTTCCTGCTCTAGCGTGTCCATGCCTTTAACAATCTTAAATGTTTCAATAAGATAGCCTCTCATCCTTCTAAACTCCAGAGTGTACAAGCCCAGCCGCTCCATTCTCTCAGCATATGACAAACCCGCCATCCCGGGAATTAACCTTGTGAACCAATGCTGCGCTCCCTCAATAGCAAGAATGTCCTTCCTCAAATTAGGGGACCAAAACTGCACACAATACTCCAGGTGTGGTCTCACTAGGGCTCTGTACAACTGCAGAAGGATACTCTGGGGATAATTCACAATTTTTAGCCAATTAACCTACAAACCTGCACATCTTTGGAGTTTGGAAGGAAACTGGAGCACCCGGAGAAAACCCACGCAGGCCACAGGGAGAACGTACAAACTCTGTGCAGACAGCACCCGTGGTCGGCACTGTGAGGCAGCAACTCTACCGCTGCACCACCGTGCTGCTCTAAGTTGAAGCAATTCACCTTTACTTTGAAAAACTTTACTAGAAGCGTTCAGTTTGATATTTCCCGAGCTGTGATAATAATTCCTTTTTTAAATTGTTTGGAGCTGACCTTTCCGCTCCTCTGGACTTTCATCTGTGGATTCAGTCATAAAAACCAGCATGAGAGGGGGGCAGCATTTCTTGTTATCGACGTCTGGCCTGCCAGCTTCTGCCGCTCGGCTCTCACAGCTCCTGAGTGGCTCATTTCCTTCACTCTCCTCGCAAATCAGCCCTCTGCGGCCTACCTGGGCAGTAGCAGCCTTATTGGGAAAGATTGGGTGCAGTTTGTATCCAGTCGCAACAGTGGAACTACCGCAGAGAGGCAACAACCAAATAAATAAATAACTGCAACTATTCATTATGTTGAGAAGCACAAGTGACAATTAAGGGAAGATTGCTTCAAACGTTAGATGCGAGCCCGTTCGAACATCTCGCTGCATGTTATAATTAGAGGAATTTCTCCCGCTAAATAATTAAAAGCAATTTCCTTTTATAATTCACAACCAATAAGTGCCCAAAACATAAGTGTGACATTTTTTCAATGTTACTCTTTGATTGGTTATAATGCGATTATATGGCATGTTTTGGAATGTATATGTGTAACAAGCACCTATATCTCCCCTTCCCCTCGCCCTTCCCCCTCGCCCCCGTCTCCCAACCCCCCCCCCCCCCCACCTGTCCATTCCTCTACAGATGCCGCCTGACCTGCCGAGTTACTCCAGCAGTTTTTCTAAATAAGCATCTGCGGTTCCTTGTTTCTATCAATGCACCAATGCCTGTCCCAGACATGGGCACTCTGTAGAAAGCCTCACGCAGTCATAGAGACATACAGCATGGAAACAGGCCCTTCGGCCCAACTCACCCATGCCGACCAAGATGCCCCATTTAATCCTGCCCCATTTTTGACCCAAATCCCTCTCAACCTTTCCTGACCATGTTCCTGTCCAAGAGTCATTTAAATGTTGAAACAAGGATCTGCAGATGCTGGTTTACAATAAAAGACACAAAGTGCTGGAGTAACTCAGCCGGTCGGGCAGCATCTCTGGGGAACTTTGCAGAGGTGACATTTCGGGTCAGGACACTTCTTCAGAATCCTGCGCTTCATGTGTGTTTAAATGTTGTTGTACCTGCCTTTAACTACCTCTTCCAGCAGCTCGTTCCATACATACAGTGAAAATATTGCCTCTCTCTTGATTTTAGTCGCCTGCTGGGTCTTGCAATGGGATCAATATTGGATATTACTAGGTTTACTATTGTCACGTGTACCGAGGTACAGTGAACAGCTTCATTTTGCATGCTCTCCATTCAGATCAGATATGCTGAGAGAATGGAGCAGCTGGGCTTGTACACTCTGGAGTTTAGAAGGATGAGAGGGTATCTCATTGAAACATAGGTCAGAGGGCGGTGGAGGCAGGTTCTCTGGATGCTTTCAAGAGAGAGCTAGATAGGGCTCTTAAAAATAGCGGAGTCAGGGGATATGGGGAGAAGGCAGGAACGGGTTACTGATTGTGGATGATCAGCCATGATCACATTGAATGGCGGTGCTGGCTCGAGGGGCCGAATGGCCTCCTCCTGCACCTATTGTCTATTGTCTATTGTCACCTGTGGAAGGACAGTTTCAGGTCGGGGCCTCTTATCCAGACTGAAGAAGGGTCCTCAATCTGAAACACTGTCTGTCCATTCTATCCACAGATGCTGCCTGACCCGCTAAGGTACTCCAGCACTTTGTGTTTTTTGCTCAGGAATCCAGCATCTGCAGTTCCTTGTGCCTCCGTTTCAATCGTTAACCTTGGAGGAACGTGTTAAAATGTCAAAAATGGCACAAAGTGCTGGAGTAACTCAGCAGATCGGGCAGCGTCTCTGGAGAACATTGATAGGTAATGTTTCAGTTCGGGACTATTCTTCAGACTCCACGTTCTCCAGAGAGGATACCTGACCCGCTGTGTTACTCCAGCACTTTGTCTCTTTCCTTGGTAAACCGGCATCTGCAGTTCCCTGTTTCTACATTAATCCAACTTTTTTTTTTAAAGCTGAATATGTAATCTGACCCGCTGAGGTCCTCCAGCACTTTGTCTCTTTCCTTGGTAAACCAGCATCTGCAGTTCCTTGTGACTACATGTTAAAAATTCAGTGATTTACACCAGCT
>NC_045972.1:46677222-46707222 GCF_010909765.2 Amblyraja radiata | reverse complement strand
CCAGCCTGTTATGCAGGCGGGGGACAGGGCAAGCGGGGGGACCGCTATCTGAGTGAAATTCACACGGTGCAAAGCCAAGGTGATACAGACACACACCGCGATGAACAGGAAGGGGGGCGCTGTAATTAAGACGGCTAAACCAAAGTGTACGGTAAGTCCTTTAAAAGGGGGGGGAGGGGAGAGGGGTGGAGAGGGGTAGAAGGAGTGGGGACAACATTTAAGAAGCCAGAGATACACGGCTGTGAAGCTCTGCGGACATTTAACATTACCGGTCGGTTATCCTTGGTTCTGAAAACTACTGCTTACGTTTTTTTCCCCCAATGTACCAATGAAATTCACCGGGCAGCACCGGCTACAACCTACGAGAACCTCCGAGAACCTTCGACCTCCTGGCGACCCACCTACGGCACGAGAATTCTCGCTACTCTCCATGGCGGCTTCATTCTAGTCGCCTCTAATTTTTCAACGTGTTGAAAAATTCAACGTGTTGAAAAATTCACAGCGACCATAATGACGCCGCGACTAGTTTCCAGAATGCGGCAACCACACGCGAACATGTGGCGACCATGTGTGCAATTTTGGTCCCCTAATTTGAGGAATGACATTCTTGCTATTGAGGGAGTGCAGCGTAGGTTTACATGGTTAATTCCCGGGATGGCGGGACTGTCATATGCTGAGAGAATGGAGCAGCTGGGCTTGTACACTCTGGAGTTTAGAAGGATGAGAGGCAATCTCGTTGAAACACATAAGATTGTTAAGGGTTTGGACAAGCTAGAGGCAGGAAACATGTTCCCGATGTTGGGGGAGTCCAGAACCAGGGGCCACAGTTTAAGAATAAGGAGTAAGCCATTTAGAACGGAGACGAGGAAACACTTTTTCTCACAGAGTGTGGTGAGTCTGTGGAATTCTCTGCCTCAGAGGAGGTGGAGGCGGGTTCTCTGGATGCTTTCAAGAGAGAGCTAGATAGGGCTCATAAAGATAGCGGAGTCGGGGGGATATGGGGAGAAGGCAGGAACGGGGTACTGATTGGGGATGATCAGCCATGATCACATTGAATGGCGGTGCTGGCTCGAAGGGCCAAATGGCCTACTCCTGCACCTATTGTCTATTGTCTATTGTTTATTGTCTATTGAATATATCGTCCAATTCCATCCCCTCCGAATAAAATGGGGAAGAGCAAGCTAACTTTGCCTCCCTGTCGAGGTAATAACCACTTTGCCCGTTTAAGAAAGGCCTTTATTACAGCAAATGGAATTTAAAGTGGTTCTGTACGTTATTGAGCAGTAGCGTATGACAGAGCAAACTGCTGCAATCTGATGAGTGTCAGCGGAGGCAAGATAAAGCATGGGAGAGTTCTTCAAGTGAGCTGGAAGGTGACAAAATTTGCACTGATGAATGCTGACACGCTGAATAACATCGCTACACAAATGCATGTGGGGCAGGAGACTTCATTGTTTAGCTGAGCCACCACGACAGCCAGGTGACAAAGATTAATAGCTTTGTATTGACTGTGTAACTTCCAGTTCCTTATCTTGGCCCAGTAAAGACTCTGTTCAAGGGCTGAAAGTGTTATTAGAATTATAATTGCAGAGATATTTTGAGGGTGGCTCCTTTAGGGAATGGAAACCTTTTATAAAATCGACAGCGTTGTCAGGGCGATGGCCACGCTCTCAGCTATAACACGCGGAAACATTGGCGTCCACGACACCAAATAATAAGCGGCTTATTAAGTCAACTTTGAATTTGGATCAGCTGTTTTATTAAAAATGTGGAAAAAAAAATGCTTGACGTAGGAGTGAGTGGCAGGTTTTAGCAGCCTTCAAGGTCTTGGGTTGAAATATTCTACAACTGTGTAAACAAAATATTTTATTATTTAGCAATTGCATGCAATTATTCTCAACGCTGCTTCCCTTTATGTTTTTGCCAGATGCGTTTGAAAAAAAAATGCATCTTGACTTACAACTCGTAATGAAAAAAACGGAGGGAAAAAATAAGCAGATATTCATTCTTCCAGAAAGGCATTTTCATTTCTGCCGGGTTTTTTTTTTTTTAATAACTGTGTCTTAAAAACCTTTTTTCAAACCACAGGGTCCGTGAGATCTAACTAAAATCCGCGGAGATGTGTAAAGTCACCCAGGAAAACAAAATTAAATCGAATAAAAGATTTTTGAGAACACAGCACCTGTCATGTCATATCTTTTCTTTATTCTGTCAAAGATATGAAAGTCATAAAGCTGGGGTGGGATAAGGTCAGGTGTCAGAGATTTATTTGATGAATGCTTTTGTCTCCGATCAATTTATTTCCTTTCACAGATTTTCTTTGCACAGAATTAGAATAAATGTGAGCAAAATTCTTTCAGGGGGGGTGAGGGGGGGTGGGGGGGGGGGGGGGAGGGGAGTGGGGGGGAGGGAGAGGGTGTTGAACGGAGAAGGATATTATTTCCATCAGGCTTTAGATTAGAGAGGATCTCCACTCTAGCTTTCAGATGTGGACGATGATTTATTAATCTTGTTGCGTGATATTAAATATTGTCAAACGGAACAAATACTGTACCAGAAATGTTTAGGTTGTGAGGATTAAGGTTCAGCACTAGATTTTAACATTACAAAACTGTATTAAAAAAAAATCAAAATATGTGTTTATCATATCAATTTATCGAACATTGTTCCGCTGACGCCTGTTAAAGCACAAGATAAGATGCATGGCCCCTTAAATCTACTTCACCACATAAATAGCTCTAAGTTTTTTAAGGTTTAGTTTAGAGATACAACATGGAAACAGGCCCTTCGGCCCACCGAGCCCGCACCAACCAGCGATCCCCACATTAACAGTATCCTACACACACACACACACACACACACACACACACACACACACACACACACACACACACACACACACACACACAGGATAATTTTACAATCTTACCGAGGCCAATTAACCTACAAACCTGTACGTGTTTGGAGTGTGGGAGGAAACCGAAGATCTCGGCGAAAACCCACGCGGGTCAAGGGGAGAACGTGCAAACTCCGTACAGACAGCGCCCGTAGTCAGGATCGATCCTGGGTCACGGATGCTGTGAGGCAGCAACTCTACCGCTATGCCACTGTGCTGCCCTTATTAATGGCTATTAGAGGAATTGAGATGCCTTCTCTGGCCTTGTTTTCAAATGTTCATATCTATTTTCACAAAGAGTATTTAGAATCTGAAGTACCATCCTCTCTTCCTCATCATTTCCGAATTCTGCCACAATTGTATGTTGCTCAACCAAATACAATAGTTTTAGTCTGGTAGGAACTGCAGATGCTGGTTTATACCCAAGATAGACACAGAGTGCTGGAGTAACTCAGCGGGTCAGGCAGCATCTCTGGAGAATAAGGATGGGTGACGTTTCAGGACGTGACCCTTTATCGTCCCGACCCGAAATGTCGCCCCTTCTCTCCAGAGATGCTGACTGACCCGCTGAGTTACTCCAGCACTCAGCGAAACCAGCACTCTGTGAAACATCACCTATCCATGTTCTCCACAGATGCTGCTTGACCCGCAGAGTTAAACCCCTGTCCCACGGTGTAAGTACATTCCAAGAGTTCTCCCAAGTTTGCCCTGATTCGAACTCGGAGATTTACGGTAATGGCCGCTCGTCGGTACTCGGGGCTCTCGTGGACATTTTTCATCATGTTGAAAAATCGTCACGAGTCTTCCCGTGCTTACCTGCCGTTAGCGAGTCTTCCCGAGTAGCACTAAGAGACGTCCCCGAGCTCCGACGTACCCGCTACGTTCATTCTCCGTGCTTACCACGAGTTTGATTTTTTAAAAACTCGGTAGAGCTCTGTGTCTCGTTTAACTTTGGTAGATGGATCAAGAAACGTGGAACTAGGGCAGGCAAGGTTTAGGTTTAGACACAAAGTGCTGGAATAGTCCAATGGGTCAGGCATCACCTCTGCATATGCTGCCTGACCCGCTGAGTTTCTCCAACACTCTGTGAAACGTCACCTATCCATGTTCTCCACAGATGCTGCCTGACCCGCTGAGTTTCTCCAACACTCTGTGAAACGTCACCTATCCATGTTCTCCACAGATGCTGCCTGACCCGCTGAGTTTCTCCAACACTCTGTGAAACGTCACCTATCCATGTTCTCCAAAGATGCTGCCTGACCCGCTGTGTCTTTTTCGTAAATCAGCATCTGCAGTTCTTTGTTTCTCCAAAGTGTAGGTTTAAGTTGATTATTGTCACATGTAATGAGTTACCGTGAAAAGCTTTGTATTATATGCTATCCAATCAGATCAGATATTATTATTATTATTATTATTATTATTATTATTATTATTATTATTATTATTATTATTATTATTATTATTATTATTATTATTATATCATTATATTGTCAGATATCTCACCTTGCCGGATTGGTTTCGGGATAGTATCTCCAGTCGCTCTGCGGCCTAACATCATGGAGCTGGAGGCCTCGCTCAAGACTGAGTTTGAGCCCCTCCGCGGGGCGTGGACTTACATCGGAGCCTGCGATCTCTTGCCTGAGATCGCTCCAGCCGCGGCCTGCGGACTTTAACATCGAGAGCTCGCAGTCTCGGGAGAGGCCAAGTCGGGAAGCTCCAACGATGCGGAAGATTCGACAGCCTTGACCCGGGGTCAGATCGCTCGGCACGGGGAGCTGAGATTCCCCCCCCCCCCCCCAATGCAGCTGATCGCCCCGATGTGGAGGGCCCAAACGCCGCTGGCTACGGGAGTAAGATCACCTCGTCAGCGGAAGGCTCAAAGGCAGGAACGGGGTACTGATTGGGAATGATGAGCCATGATCACATTGAATGGCGGTGCTGGCTCGAAGGGCCGAATGGCCTCCTCCTGCACCTATTGTCTATTGTCTATTGTCTAATATTTTCATAACTGTACAATTAATTAATTTTCATTTTCCTCAGGCTCCTGAAGCAGGCCAGATGATTGTGTAATTCTGTTTAGTTTATTGCCACGTGTACCGAGGTACAGTGAAAAGCTTTCTGTTGCGCGCTAACCAGTCAGCGGAAAGACAACACATGATTCCAATCGAGTCATTTACAGCGTGCAGAAACACGACAAAGGGAATTTGCTGTAGGAGTGGAGATTGAAGAGTGAAGAGCGATTGTAATATGTGACTGTAGACCTGCTTCTGTGACTGGCACGCGAGTGGTCGCCAGGGCTGGGCGCCATCTTGGAAATCCTGACCTAAATCACCCATCTAAGTTTCAGGGCATTGGGACTGAATCGAGCCGAGTGCATCGCGAATGCCGAGCGTCGCCATTCCTCCCTCCCTCCCTCCCTCGCTCGCTCCCTGCCACACACAAAGCTGTAAAATAATGACAACCCTCTCAAGACTAAATAAGCATTTACAGTTTGCACAGAGAAGCACCTAAAGCTGTCAAAAGTAGTGAGGGATGGCGAGGGAACCAAATTGAATAAAAGGAAGAGTGCTTATAGTTCAAAATACTGCGTGTTTGACTTGCTGGAGATCAAAGCACGCCCAAATTAATGGGGAAGGTAAATTCTTCAGTGTCTGAGATACACACGCAGACACCAACCTCCAGAGAACATCTCTACAATGAAATATAAGTGCACTTCGCTATTTTACGAGCACACCATTTGTGTGTTCGGCAGAAACATTGTTTATTGAAGGTCATTTATTTTGCTGAATGTGTGAGGAAAAATTGAGGCCTGTTTTATAAGTTCTAGGGGCAGAATTAGGCCAATTCGGTCAATCCAGTCTATAGACAATAGACAATAGGTGCAGGAGTAGGCCATTCGGCCCTTTGAACCAGCACCGCCATTCAATGTGATCATGGCTGATCATCCCCAATCAGTACCCCGTTCCTGCCTTCTCCCCATATCCCCTGACTCCACTATTTTTAAGAGCCCTATCTAGCTCTCTCTTGAAAGCATCCAGAGAGCCTGCCTCCACCGCCCTCTGAGGCAGAGAATTCCACAGACTCACCACTCTCTGTGAGAAAACGTGTTTCCTCGTCTCCGTTCTAAATGGCTTACTCCTTATTCTTAAACTGTGGCCCCTGGTTCTGGACTCCCCCAATATCGGGAACATGTTTCCTGCCTCCAGTGTGTCCAAGCCCTTAACAATCTTATATGTTTCAACGAGATTTCCTCTCATCCTTCTAAACGCCAGAGTATACAAGCCCAGCTGCTCCATTCTCTCAGCATATGACAGTCCCGCCATCCCGAGAATTAACCTTGTAAACCTACACTGCACTCCCTCAATGGCAAGAATGTCCTTCCTCAATTTAGGGGACCAAAACTGCACACAATACTCCAGGTGTGGTCTCACGAGGGCTCTGTACAACTGCAGAAGGACCTCTTTGCTCCTATATTCGATTCCTCTTGTTATAAAGGCCAACAGGCCATTCGCTTTCTTCACTGCCTGCTGTACCTGAATGCTTACTTTCATAGACTGATGAACAAGGACCCCCAGATCTCGTTGTACTTCCCCTTTTCCCAACTTGACGCCATTTAGATAGTAATCCACCTTCTTGTTTTTGCTACCAAAGTATATAACCTCACATTTATCCGCATTAAACTTCATCTGCCATGCATCTGCCCACTCCCCCAACCTGTCCAAGTCACCCTGCACTCTCATAGCATAGTCTACTCATAGTCTACTCAGCCATTCAATCAAGGCTGATTTATCTTTTTAAGTTTTCATTTATAAAGGATATTTTTTTCCCCCCTGAAATATCAAGAGTAAATAAATGAAATAAAATTCCAAATCTGGTTTGGATCGGATCAAATATCAAAAATGATTTACGTTCCATAAGTGATAGGAGCTGAATTAGGCCATTCGGCCCATCAAGTCTACTCCGCCATTGAATCGTAGCTGGTCTATCTTTTCCTCTCAACCCCATTCTCCTGCCTTTTCCCCATATCTTAAGATATTAGACTTAACAGATACATTGTGGAAACAGGCCCTTCGGCCCACCGAGTCTCCACTGACCCCCGATCACCCTGTACTCCAGCCTTATCACACACTCAAGGGACAATTTTATAATTTTTACCAAAGCCAATTAACCTACAAACTCCACATGGACAGCACCCGTAGTCGGGATTGAACCCGGGTCTCTGGCGCTGTAAAGTGGCAACAAGACAAGGTTGCTGAGTTCATGGTCGGTCACGGAACAGATATACTCTACGGACCACTGAATCACTGAATATCAGTGGATAATATTAAGGCAGAGATGGACAAATTCTTGATTAGAACGGGTGTCGAGGGTTATGGGGAGAAGGCAGGAAAATGGGATTAGGAGGCAGAGCTCAGCCATGATTGAATGGCGGAGTGGACTCGATGGGCCGAATGGCCTAATTCTACTCCTATAACTTGTGAACCTGGATACTTGTGCATCCACACTGCCAAATTTATACAATGTTACCATGGTGACAACCGGAAATGTATATTCACGCTTAAAGCGTTAGACACATGAAATTAATTGATTAAAATAATACAAAATAAACTGAGTATTTAAGAATGATACACAATGATACAATTTATTTGTTGTCATTTGAACCTCATTGAGGTTCAAACGAAATTTGGTTTCTGCAGTCATACACACAAGAAGAAGAACCGAGACACAACACAATTTCCACAAACATCCATCACAGTGAATCTCCTCCTCACTGTGATGGAAGGCAAAGTCTTGTCTCTCCCCTGCACTCCCCATTCTCCTCCCGATGTCAAAGTCAAAGCCCCCGGCGAGCGATGGTAAATAAGTCCCGCGGCCATTAAAGCCGCGCCGGGCGATGCAAGGCTACGCTTCGGGTCTTGATGTTGGAGCCCCCGGCGGGCGCTAGCAAATCCCGCGGCCATTTAAAGCCGCGCCGGGCGATGATGTAAGGCCCCACTCCAGGTCATCCTCAACCCCGCAACTCGGGCGAGAGAAGTCGCCGTTGCGGAAGCCCCTGAAAAGCGGTCTCCCACCAGGGACCCGCGGGCTCCCGATGTCACCGTCCACCAGACCTGCGGTTGGAGCCTCCGAATCCCCGGGGTCGGGCCGCAGCAGCTCGCCACCACAGCTCCTCCCGCTCCGAACTCGGCCAGCTCCGCGACGGTGGGTAAGTCCGCAGGCTCCGCGACTGGAGCCCCAGGTCGTTCCGGGTTGGAGGCCGCTCCACGGTGCTAGGCCCCAACGACAACGGAGACCTGACAGGGAAAAGGTCGGGTTCTCCTTACAGGGAAAAGATTTTAAAAGTTTCCCCACCCCCCGCCCCCCGCACACATACCCAGTTAAAAAAACACTATAAACTACACTCAAACAAGACAGTAAAAGAAGTAAGATTAGCTAGCTGATAAAGCAAGGTTTACAAATGGACAGATGGACAGAAAGTGCTGGAGTAACTCAGCGGGTCAGGCAGCATCCCTGGAGAACATGGATAGGTGACGTTTCGGGTCGGGACCCTTCTTTAGCCAAACCAACATCTGCAGTTCATTGTTTTTTTTACTGTTTTTACAACACACAGGGTCTGCGGCCGATGATTGAGAGAAAGATCCATTTGCAATGAATCACCCGTTCACTGGGGATAATCAGTCAATACAAAAACGTGATCAATAAAGCCAATTACATTCTGTGTTGTGTCAATGTGCAGTGATTACAAACTCAAACAAACTATTTTCTGCCCCTGACTCTAGTCTTTCACAATGGATTAGTCAGCAATTTATTCATCACAGAAACTCAAGGAACTGCAGATGCCGGAGTCTTGAGCAAAACACAAAGTGCTGGAGTATTTCACCGCTTCCTGTTTCCTCAAGATATTGATCATGTTTACCACTTCATAATCTCAATAGACAATAGACAAAAGACAATAGGTGCAGGAGTAGGCCATTCGGCCCTTCGAGCCAGCACCACCATTCAATGTGATCATGGCTGATCTTCCACAATCAGTACCCCGTTCCTGCCTCCTCCCCATATCCCCTGACTCCGTTATCTTTAAGAGCCCTATCTAGCTCTCTCTTGAAAGCATCCAGAGAACTGGCCTCCACCGCCCTCTGAGGTAGAGAATTCCACAGACTCACACACAACTCTGTGTGAAAAAGTGGTTCCTCGTCTCCGTTCTAAATGGCGCACCCCTTATTCTTAAAATAAATCTCAGGATTTATTATTTGGTTGGTATTTAGCACGGTGGCGCAGCGGTAGAGTTGCTGCCTTTCGTCGCCAGAGACCCGGGTTCGATCCTGACTACGGGCGCTGTCTGTACGGAGTTTGAACGTTCTCCCCGTGACCTGCGTGGGTTTTCTCCGGGTGCTCCGGTTCCCTCCCACACTCCAAAGACGTTAATCGGCTTCAGTATAATTGCAAATTGTCCCCCACGTGTTAGTGTGCGGCGATCACTGGTCGGCGCGGGCTCGGTGGGCCAAAGGGGCTGGTTCCATGCTGTACCTCTAAACTAAATGAAGTATTTGATTAGCTTTCAATCTTCAATTATAATTCTAAAATTTATTTAGTTCAAGAAACATAAAAGGAACCATTTTTGCATTAACGGTGGACAAAAATGCTGGAGAAACTCAGCGGGTGAGGCAGCGTCTATGGAGCGAAGGAATAGGTGACGTTTCGGGTCGAGACCCGGAAGGGTCTCGACCCGAAACGTCGCCTATTCCTTAGAGAAGATGGGTCTCGACCTGAAACGTCACCTATTCCTTCGAGAAGAAGGGTCTCGACCCGAAACGTCGCCTATTCCTTCGAGACGAAGGGTCTCGACCCAAAACGTCACCTATTCCTTCGCTCCATAGATGCTGCCTCACCCGCTGAGTTTCTCCGGCATTTTTGTCTACCGTCGATTTTTCCAGCATCTGCACTTCCTCCCCAAACATTTTGTATTAAAATCGCTGTGGACCAAGTGGAACTATAGGCTTCATTGTAGTTTAGTTTAATTTGCATATTTAGTTTCAATTGCATAAAGGGCGGGCACATTGGTGGAACGGATAGATTGCTGCCTCACAGCGCCAGAGACCTGGGTCCGATCCTGATCTTGGGTGCTTACTGTGTGGAGTTTGCATGTTCTCCCTGTGACTGCACAAGACGTGCAGGTTTGTAGGTTTATTGGCCCTCTGTAAAATTCCCTCTGAAGTGTCATGGTAGACAGCTTTATTACATAGAAACATAGAAAATAGGTGCAGGAGTGGGCCATTCGGCCCTTCGAGCCTGCACTGCTATCCAATATGATCATGGCTGATCATCCAACTCAGTATCCCATCCCTGCCTTCGCTCCATACCCCCTGATCCCTTTAGCCACAAGGGCCACACCTAACTCCTTCTTAAATATAGCCAATGAACTGGCCTCAACTACTTTTTGTGGCAGAGAATTCCAGAGATTCACCACTCTCTGTGTGAACATTTTTTTCCTCATCTCGGTCCTAAAAGACTTCCCCCTTATCCTCAAACTCTGGCCCCTTGTTCTGGACTTCCCCAACATCGGGAACAATCTTCCTGCATCTAGCCTGTCCAACCCCTTAAGGATTTTGTAAGTGAACGCGTTATTGAACTCACGCATAGTCCTTGCACTGACTGGATAGCACGCAACAAAACAGTTTCTCACTGTACCTCGGGTACACGTGACATTAAACTAAACTGACTAACCAGGGAGTGGATGAGAAAATGAGACAACATAGAACCAGTGTGAGCGGGTGATCGATGGTCAGCGTGGCCTTAGTGGGCCTGTTTCCATGCTGTTTCTCTCAACTAAACTAATTAACCACACACTACTGGAATGGTTGATACAAATCCTTGGATTTAACACTGAGCCAGTTAATAGTTCATAATAAGCTTATAAATTCTCTGAACAGAATCAGGCCATTCGGCCCATCAAGTCTACTCCGCCATTCAATCATGGCTGATCTTTCTTTCCCTCTCAACCCCATTTTTTGCCCTCCCCCCCACAACCCCTGACACCCGTACTAATCAAGAATCTATCTATGTTCAAGAAGGAACTGCAGATGCTGGAAAATCAAAGGTAGACAAAATAGCTAGAGAAACTCAACGGGTGCGGCAGCATTTACGGAGCGAAGGAAATAGGCAACGTTTCGCCCTGAAACCCTTCTTCAGACTGATGCAGGGTGGGGCGGGAAGAAGAAAGGAAGAGGAGGAGCCAGAGGGCTGAGGGAGAGCTGAGAAGGGAAGGAGACAGCAAGGGTTACCGGAAATTGGAGAATTCTCTGCCACAGAAGGTAGTTGAGGCCAGTTCATTGGCTATATTTAAGAGGGAGTTAGATGTGGCCCTTGTGACTAAAGGGATCAGGGGGTATGGAGAGAAGGCAGGTACAGGATACTGAGTTGGATGATCAGCCATGATCATATTGAATGGCAGTGCAGGCTCGAAGGGCCGAATGGCCTACTCATGCACCTATTTTCTATGTTTCTATAAGTCAATGTTCATGCCACTAGGGTGCAGACTGCCCAAGCGGAATATGAGGTGCTGCTCCTCCAGTTTACGGTGGTGCTCACTCTGGCAATGGAGGAGGCCCAGGACAGAGAAGTCGGATTCGGAATGGGAGGGGGAGTTGAAGTGCTGAGCCAACGGGAGATCAGGTTGGTTAATGCGGACTGAGCGGAGGTGTTCGGCGAAATGATCTATCTATCTCTGCCTTAAAAACATTCATTGACTTGGCCTCCATGGCCTTCTGTGGCAATGAATTCCACAGATTCACCACCCTCTGACTAAATCAAGTCCTCCTCCTCTATTTCCTAAAGGTATGTTCTTTAATCCTATGGCTGTGACCTCTGGTCCTTGACTCTCCCACTAGTGGAAACATCCTCTCCACATCCACTCAATCCAAGCCTTTTGCTATTCGGTAAGTTTCAATGAGGAGTCCCCTCATCCTTCTCAATAGTAAGTAAGTTTATCTTAAGGGGCTGTACTTATTTATATTTAAACGCTGCAGAGAGCTGAGAGCAGCATTGTTCACAAGGCATTTTGTGGAACTGCTCACTTTACAATAGTACATCTCTTTAGGGATTCTTTTTGTTAGCAGTTATTGATTTCAATTAACTGTTCCTAGTTAGTAACCATGTTCAGGATTAATTTATATCCTTTGGCTTCCATCATGAATAATGCAGGGAGCTCGAAGATTCATATTTTTAGAAACTTCTTTCCAAATGTGTTTAGCATTAAATGTTTCCTTTTACAGCCAAATGCTTGTGTGAGTTAAAGTTTTCAGTTCAAGATTCAAGAGAGTTTATTGACATGTGTACAATATGTAGTTCACCCATTCTTTCTGTTGCCTGTCCCAGTAGACAATAGACAATAGGTGCAGGAGTCGGCCAATCGGCCCTTCAAGCCAGCACCGCCATTCAATGTGATCATAGCTGATCATCCCCAATCAGTACCCCGTTCCTGCCTTCTCCCCATATCCCCTGACTCCGCTATCTTTGAGAGCTCTATCTAGCTCTCTCTTGAAAGCATTCAGAGCCTCTACCACCCTCAGAGGCAGAGAATCCCACAGACTCACAGCTCTCTATGAGAAAAAGTGTTTCCTCATCTCCATTCTAAATGGCTTATCCATTATTCTTAAACTGTGGCCCCTGGTTCTGGTCTCCCCCAACATGGCTGATCTATCTTTACCTCTTAACCCCATTCTCCTGCCTTCTCCCCATAACCCTTGACACCCGTGCTAATCAAGAATCTATCAATCTTTGCCTTAAAAATGAATATTGAATGGCCTCCACAGAATCCCACAGATTCACCACCCATTGACTGAAGAAATTCCTCATCATCTCCTTCCTAATGGAACGTCTTTCAATTCTGAGGCTGTGACCTCTGGTCCTAGACTCTCCCTCTAGTGGAAACATCCTCTCCATATCACGGTAGACAAAAGTGCTGGAGAAACTCAACGGGTGCAGCAGCATCTATGGAGCGAAGGAAATAGGCCCGAAACGTTGCCTATTTCCTTCGCTCCATAGATGCTGCTGCACCCGTTGAGTTTCTCCAGCACTTTTGTCTACCTTCGATTTTCCAGCCTCTGCAGTTCCTTCTTAAACTTTCCATATCCACACTATCTAGGTGTGGTTTGAGTGAGAACAAGTTTTACTCCTGGTAGGTTTAAGATTCTGCAGTTGGGAAAGTTTTTCCGAAGTTTAATAAAACTGTAGTTTTAAGGAAAGACAGGGACGGAGTGCTTGAGCTGCTGAATGGTGCAAAATGATGCCAACAGCTTCACCCTGACCTTCGTAATGGAGCGGAGGTTATTGATTGAGCAGCTGAAGATAGATTGTCTTTCAGACGAAATATTAAATTGTGCTTCAATGTTGTCCAAGAGAGCAGGTCACTGAGGTCTTCTTAAAAAAACACTCTCAAAACTAAACAACACAACAAAAAAAACACATTCTTTCTTTGTGTCGGAAGGAACTGCAGATGCCGGTTTACACCGCAGATAGACACAAAACACTGGAGTAACTCAGCGGGACAGGCAGCATCTCTGGAGAGAAGGAATGGGTGACGTTTCGTGTCGAGGCCCCTGAGGCAGAGAATTCCACAGACTCACCACTGTCTGTGAGAAAAAGTGTTTCCCCGTCTCTGTTCTAAATGGCTTACTCCTTATTCTTAAACTGTGGCCCCTGGTTCTGGACTCCCCCAACTGCTCCATTCTCTCAGCATATGACAGTCCCGCCATCTCCGGAATTAACCTTGTAAACCTACGCTGCACTCCCTCAATAGCAAGAATGTCCTTCCTATGTCGAGGCCCCCTCTTTAGAAAGGACATGTTGAGGAAGTGTCCCAGCCCGAAACGTCACCTATCCATGTTCCCCGGAGATGCCACCTGACTCATTGAGTTACAGGCCTGTCCCACCTGGCGATTTCTTAGGCAACTGCCGGCCACCGTCATAGTGGTAGCAGGTCGCCGAAAAACCAGCGGCAATCTACGTCGTCCTGGCGACAACCTACGACAGCGCCTACGTCGGGAGAAGTCAAGCGACGCTCATTGGCGTCAAACCCACTGTCGCCGAAAAATGTTCAACACGTTGAAAATTTAGCGCCGACCTGAAAGACGCTACGACTTTTTGCGCGACTGAGGAGACGACTCACGGCGACCACTGGCGGACATGTGGCGACAAACTAGTCGCCTGTACTTGGGGACTAAAAGTGGGACAGGCCGATTACTCCAGCACTTTGTGTCCTTTTGCGTACACCAGCATCTGCAGTTCCCTGTGGTTATATGTTTTTTTTTCTAAAATAAATGACCACTTCAGTTCACTGTGGGAACAATTCTCGAACATACCCTCTGATCTACTGTAAATACAGTGCGTATTATTATGAATTTAAATGCCAGCGTAAACTGGTTTAATTAACACACTGCACTAAAGTTTATTTAATTTCCTTCATTTACTTTGTCTCCCAGGGTCTATATACCATAGTGCCGTCTCCTCATTCATTTCTTTATCCTGGTGGGATTTGAACTCAAAGGGGCAGCTGAGCAGTGTTGAATGGGACCTGATGATTGGATTGCCTCCAATGTCATTATACTGATTTGCCTACTTTATTTATAGACGACTTTGCCTGATTAAATAAAATAACAGCGAGATGGACAACTTTGTCAGAAAGTGTTGGAGTAAACAGAATGATTCATTTAATTACATGCTAAAACACAATTATTACGTTTGTCGAGTGAGAATTGGCTTGCTCTACGTATTGGCACAAACACTTTGAAAGTCACCTTTGTGTTTTTAAAGCGCAAGCAATAACATTACCAATGCATCGTTAAATTACCATTTTGTTTTCGAATTGAATATAATTAGTCTTTTTCGAAGCTTATTCTGAGCAATTTAAATCGTATGGTATTTTGTTTGAGGACTATGGCTCTTTGGTCTGAAGAAGGGTCTCGACCCAAAACGTCATCTATTCCTTTTCTCAAGAAATGCTGCCTGACACGCTGAGTTTTAAGCCCCTGTCCCACTTAGGAGACCTAAACAGCAACCTCTGGTGACCTTGCCCGCCACCCAAAAAAAAATCAAGGTCGAGGTGACCTGCAACCTCCTACCACCTCCCACGCATATGTTGAAAACCTTCCTCGACTATGAAGAAAACCGGCTTCGACTAGACCTGCGACTAAAAAATGCTCGATTTTTAAAAGGGCAACCTGTTTTTAGTCGAGGCCGGTTTTAATCATGATGAAAAAATAGCAGCAACCTAGATGAAGCCTCGACCAAGCGGAAACCACTTTTGACCATTAGGGAGAGTGACCAAAACCTCCTAAGTGGGACAGGGGCTTAACTCCAGCATTTTGTGTCTATCGGCATTCCAGGAAAATGGACTCAGTTCCTTACTGTATTGCAAACATTAGGTTTTAGATATACAGCACAGAAACAGGCCCTGTTGTCCACCGAGTCCGCGCCGACCAGCGATCACCCCGTACACTAACACCATCCTACACAATAGGGAAATTTACCATTATTATCCCAAAGCCAGTTAACCTACAAACCTGTACGTCTTTGGAGTGTGGGATGAAACCGGAGCACCCGGAAAAAACCCACGCGGGTCACGGGGAGAACGTACGAACTCTGTACGGAGGGCACCCGTAGTCAGGATCGAACCCGGGTCCCTGGCGTTGTGAGGCAGCAACTGTGCCGTTGCGCCACCGTGCCCGCTGAATATGCTTTTTTTGATTTTCGGCAATAGACAATAGGTGCAGGAGTAGGCCATTCGGCCCTTCGAGCCAGCACCGCCATTCAATGTAATCATGGCTGATCATCCCCAATCAGTACCCCGTTCCTGCCTTCTCCCCATATCCCCTGACTCCGCTATCTTTAAGAGCCCTATCTAGCTCTCTCTTGAAAGCATCCAGAGAACCGGCCTCCACCGCCCTCTGAGGCAAGTGAAAGATTTTTGTTCTGATTTTGTACCATGAGGAATTTTGTAAAATAAAATATTGCAATATTTGATCCTTTATCTCAGAGCTCTAAATTCAGCAAGTTGCCCGTTTAAAAATGATCATTCAAGGTTTTGTTTCGTGCCAAGTTTTGGTACCTTCTGAGTGTAATGTTGCCCACGTTGTACTTGGCTTGAACGGGAACCCGACTCCCACGAATGTAGCACAGTCGGTCCACTCTGTGCGGGACAATCTTTCAAAAGATGAGAGAGTTAGTGATCCCTCTAATTCAGGGCAGCGTCTGCGTCCAAACACCAGGCTGCCACAAATTCATTCACATCATTAGAAAAGGTTCAGTCGACTCTTATGAATTGCTCAGTTTATAGACAATAGACAATAGGTGCAGGAGTAGGTAGATGCACACGCACACACGCACACGCACACTGCCATTCAATGTGATCATGTCTAATCATCCACAATCAGTACCCCGTTCCTGCCTTCTCACCATATCCTTTGACTCCGCTATCTTTAAGAGCTCTATCTAACTCTCTCTTGAAAGCATCCAGAGAATCGGCCTCCACTGCCTTCGGAGGCAGCGAATTTTACAGATTCACAATTCTCTGGTTGAAAAGGTTTCTCCTCATCTCCGTTCTAAATGGCCCACCCCTTATTCTTAAACTGTGGCTAAAGTGTTTAAGAAGGAACTGCAGATGCTGGAAAATCTAAGGTAGACAAAAGTGCTGGAGAAACTCAGCGGGTGCAGCAGCATCTATGGAGCGAAGGAAATAGGCAACGTTTCGGGCCGAAACCAAGGAAATAGGCAACATTTCGCAACGAAACCCTTGGTTTTGGCCCGAAACGTTGCCTATTTCCTTCGCTCCATAGATGCTGCTGCACCCGCTGAGTTTCTCCAGCACTTTTGTCTATCTTAAACTGTGGCCCCTGGTTCTGGACTCCCCCAACATCGGGATTAATGTGCGGGGATTGTTGGTTAGCACGGACTCGATGGGCTGAAGGGCCTGTTTCCGTGCTGTGTCTCCATGCTCTATCTAAGGCAGGACAACACAATGGAAGCTAATTTTATTGATGTGTAAATATTGAACATAACGGCAGCACCTTATGAAACGTTTTCATTGCTCCCTGTATCTCTGTGGAATGCTTTAATGTAATTAGTTTAGAGATACAGTGTGGAGACAGGCCCTTTGACCCACCGAGTCCGCATCGACCAGCGATCACCAGTACACTAGTTCTGTCCTGCACACTAGAGACAATTTACAGAAGCCAATTAATCTACAAACCTGCACGTCTTTGTAGTGTGGGAGGAAACCGGAGAACCCGGAGAAACCCCACGCAGTCACAGGGCAAACATACAAACTCTGTACAGGCACGACCCGTAGTCAGGATCGAACCCAGGTCTCTGGCGCTGTAAGGCAGCAACTCTACCGTTGAGTCAACTTAACAACTTAAGTTGTAAAGTTTTCACCCCCCCCCCGAAACTCTGGTAGATTACAGATAGGAGGTTTGTGTTATATGTGTGTGTGTGTGTATGGTGTGGGTGTCGCACGCGCGTGTGAGTGTGTGTGGTTGTGTTGTGTGAGTGTGTGTGTGTGTGTTCAGTGTGTGTAGTCGTGCGCAGCCGGTGTGTGGGTTGTGGTGTGCGCTGATTGTGTGTGTAGTGTATGTGTGCGCGTCTGAGTGTGTGTGGCGGCATGTGTGTGTGTGTCTGTGAGCGCATGTGTGTGTGTGTCTGTGTGAGTGTGTGCTATGTGTGTGTTTGTGTGAGCGTGTGTGCATGTTTGTGTGTTGTGTGTGTGTGTGCTATGTTGTGTGTGTGTGTGGTGTGTGGTGTGTGGCTGTGTGTGTGTTCGGGGCTGTGTGTGTGTGTGTGTGTGTGTGTGTGTGGGTGTGTGTGTGTGTGTCGTGTGCAATGTGTGTGTACGTGTGTGATGTGTGTGTGTATGTTGGTGTGGCGTCTTGTGTGTGTGTCTGTGTGTGTGTGGGTTGTGTGGGTGTGTGTGTAGTGTGTTTGTGTGAGCTGTGTGCATGTTTGTGTCGTGTGTGTGTGTGTGTGTGTGTGTTGTGTGTGTGTTGTGATGGTATGTGCTGTGTGTGTGATGTGTGTGTGGGTGTGTGTGATGTGGTGATGTTGTGTTGTTGTGTGTGTCGTGTGTGTGTGTGAGTGTGTGTGGTGTTGTGTGTGTGTGTTGTGTTTTGTGTGTGTGCAGTGTTTGTCATGTGTGTGTGTGGTGTGCATTGTTGTTTGTGTATGCTTGTGTCATGTTGTGTGTGCGTTGTGCGTGTGGTGTGTGTGTGTGTGTGCGTGTGCATCTACCTGCTTGTTGCAGCCTCTTTAACACAGAGTGACAGCTCTCTGCGGTGACTTGGCTGCTGGGAGGATGAGAGGGATTGGCCAATTCTCTGATAATTTTTAAATTAATGTGCTCCCACTGAGTGGACGTGGTGGCCAGCAGGGCTAAATCTGCACCAGTTATTGTATCCGTCATTGTAATGAAGATTGCACAGATACAGGCTCTACTGGCCCAGTGCTGTTGCTATTCTCCACACTGAAGCTCTTCCCAACTCAATCTGTTAAAAAAAGTACCAAAAAGATTCTATCTTCAAGAAGCAAAATCAATAAATAGGAAGTTTCTCCTGTACTTAAAACCAGCGTAGTTATTCTTGTATTCAAAAGGGAACTGCAGATGCTGGAATATCGAAGGTACACAAAATTGCTGGGGAAACTCAGCGGGTGCAGCAGCATAGATGCTGCTGCACCTGCTGAGTTTCCCCAGCAATTTTGTGTACCTTAGTTATTCTTGTAATTTGGCTAAACCTGTGATATTCTTGTTGAGGAACATTGTAAAGAAGATAAAAGTGATTTACCAATGGCTTTTAGATCTGATAGTGGAGTTTAAGAGGCTTTTAGAGGCGCGTGGAGGTGCGGGGAATAGAGGGATGTGGATCACGTGCATGCAGAGGAGAACTTGGCATCATGTCTGGCACAAACCTGATGGGCCGAAGGGCCCGTTCCTGCGCTGAACTGTCCTGTGTTGTCAGGGAATATGGGGAGCAGGCAGGAACGGGGTACTGATTGGGGATGATCAGCCATGATCACAGTGAATGGCGGTGCTGGCTCGAAGGGCCAAATGGCCTACTCCTGCACCTATTGTCTATTGTCTATTGTCTATTGTCTATCTCCTTTCCCTGCATAGCCATGCGCCACTGCAAAAGTCTCTTAAATGCCACTTTCATGTTAGAGATTTCAATTAACCGAATGTCAATGAAATGAGGGTGGCACGGTGGTGCGTGGGTGCTAGAGTTGCTGCCTCACAGCGCCAGAGACCCCGGGTTCGATCCTGACTACGGGTGCTGTCTGTACGGAGTTTTGCACGTTTCTCCCCGTTTCCTCCGGGATATCTGGTTTCCTCCCCCACTCCAAAGGCGTGCAGGTTTGCAGGCTAATTGGCTTGGAATAAATGTAAAATGGTCCCTAGCGTGTGTAGGATAGTGTCAATGTGCTGGGATCGCTGGTCAGCGCGGACTCAAGTTCAAGTTCAAGTTCAAGTGAATTTATTGTCATGTGTCCCTGTATAGGGCAATGAAATTCTTGCTTTGCTTCAGCACACAGAACATAGTAGGCATTTACTACAAAACAGATCAGTGTGTCCATATACCATAATATAAATATATACACACATGAATAAATAAACTGATAAAGTGCAAATAACAGAAAATGGGTTCATAATAATCAAAGTTTTGTCCGAGCCAAGTTTAATAGCCTGATGGCTGTGGGGAAGTAGCTATTCCTGAACCTGGTTGTTGCAGTCTTCAGGCTCCGTACCTTCTACCTGAAGGTAGCAGGGAGATGAGTGTGTGGCCAGGATGGTGTGGGTCTTTGATGATACTGCCAGCCTTTTTGAGACAGCGACTGCGATAAATCCCCTCGATGGAAGGGAGGTCAGAGGCCGATGATGGACTGGGCAGTGTTGGCCGAAGGGCCTGTTTCTGCGCTGTACCTCTAAAGTAAACTAAACTGGCAATTCCAATTGACGGTGCGGTACTGAGGGAAACGCGGTGGTTACCTGTGCGATCTGCTTGAGAGCCCGGCACGCTCCAAGGACCTTGTTGCACTTGCAGCCGGTTCATCTGCTGGCTGAATACCAGATGGTGGGTCAGCTGAAGCTCGGCATGGAGGCCTCCTGGGCAGAGCTGAGCTGTACTTGGTGGCCTGCAGATTGACAAAGGCCAGTCACAACACCTTCAGTTTTAGTTTAGTTTAGTTACAATAGACAATAGGTGCAGGAGTAGGTCATTTGGCCCTTCGAGCCAGCACCGCCATTCAATGTGATCATGGCTGATCATCCCCAATCAGTACCCCGTTCCTGCTTTCTCCCCATATCATAGAAACATAGAAACATAGAAACAGGTGCAGGAGGAGGCCATTCGGCCCTTCGAGCCAGCACCACCATTCATTGTGATCATGGCTGATCGTCCCCTATCAATAACCCGTGCCTGCCTTCTCCCCATATCCCTGACTCCACTAGCCCCTAGCGCTCTATCTAACTCTCTCTTAAATCCATCCAGTGACTTGGCCTCCACTGCCCTCTGTGGCAGGGAATTCCATAAATTCACAACTCTCTGGGTGGAGAAGTTTTTTTCTCACCTCAGTCTTAAATGACATCCCTGACTCCCCTATTTTTAAGAGCCCTATCTAGCTCTCTCTTGAAAGCATCCAGAGAACCTGCCTCCACCGCCCCTCTGAGGTAGAGAATTCCACAGACAGTTTAGAGGCACAGACCAGAAACAGGCCCTTCAGCCCACCGAGTCGGCACCGACCAGCCATCTCCCCGTACACTAGCACTATCCCACACTCTAGGGACAATTTACAATGTACAGAAGGGGCGAACGAGAAAACTGTAAAGTGCTTTTAGTTTGGGTTCAGAATAGCTGGCTGATGTAGAAATAGCCCTGACATTGACAGAATGGACCAAACAAGGCCAATGTTTCTCCATTTCACCTTGTGTTTTCAGCTTGTGACCTGTCTGGCCTGGGCCTCCTCCACTGTCAGACTGAGGCCAAACGCAAATTGGAGGAACAGCACCTCATATTTCTCTAACTTCAAGTAACCCTTGCTTCCCCCCTCTCTCCATCCCTCCCCAACCCAAGTGGTTGTACCGGCCTCAAAGCGGGACGAAACGTTGCCTATTCCTTCGCTCCATAGCTGCTGCTGCACCCGCTGAGTTTCTCCAGCACTTTTGTTACCTTCGATTTTCCAGCATCTGCAGTTCCTTCTTAAACACTAATTCTATGTTATCCCTATTTCCCATCCACTCCCTGCACAATAGGGACAATTTACAGAGGGCCAATTAACCTACAAACTCGCATGTCTTGCGATCACAGGAAGAGCGTGCAGACTCCACGTGGACGGCATCCGAAGCCAGGATCGAACCGGAAGTCTCTGGCGCTGTGAGGCAGCAACTCTACCAGCTGTGCCACTGTGCTGCCCTTCAATCAATGCCAAGGTGCTGACAGATTTCTGACACCATATAAGTAAATAAGTTTATTGGCCAAGTATTCACATACAAGGAATTTGCCTTGGTGCTCCGCCCACAAGTAACAACATGACATACAGTGACAGTTACGAATGACTCAGAAAACACTAAACATTAATAATAATAAAACATTAATGTACAGGTACATTAAGTTGACAAATATCAGTGATGCAGGTAAAACTGTTACACAATTAAAAAAACGGTAATGAGTTTAGTTTAGAGATATAGTGCGGGAACAGGGCCCTTCGACCACCAAGTCGTGCTGAACAGCGATCCCTGCGCATTAACACTACCCTACACACATCGGGACAATTTTCACATTTACACCAAGCCAATCAACCTGCAAACCTGTACGTCTTTGGAGTGTGGGAGGAAACCGAAGATCTCGGAGAAAACCCACGCAGGTCACTGGGCAGAACGCACAGACAGCACCCGTGGTCGGGATCGAAACCCGGGTCTCTGGCGCTGTGAGGCAGCAACTCTACCGCTGCGCCACCGAGTGCGTAAAATATGATAACAATGCGGGTATTGCATCTTAAGATCAATCTGAGGGTGATCAATGGGATACGAGTTGAATCTTTCATATATAAAATAAACCATAAGAAGCGTTTTCAAACAGGGCGACCGTATTGCTAAGTTTAGTTTCAATCCCCCTTTGTCAAACTCTGTTTGGGGTGAGACTCCATTTCTTCAGGTGTCATTGGAAAATGGCATCATAAAATTCAATTAAAATTTTTTGGCAGGCGCATGTGATGCTACATTTGTACGTGTAATTTAATTTCCCAATCATTTCTGCTGATGTGTGCGCAAGGCGAGGATGTCGAGTATTTTTTTCTGAATTAACCTTTCTTTGTTCTCACCTGGGGGACCCTGCTGACGTGAGATTCACTGGCATCTAATGCCGGCATTGCAGCCTAGCGCAGGCCGGCTCACAGGGAATTGGCCCTTCATCATCTCAACAGAACCAGGCTGATTCCTGGGATGGCAGGACTTTCATATGAAGAAAGACTGGATAGACTCGGCTTGTACTCGCTAGAATTTAGAAGCTTGAGGGGGGATCTTATAGAAACTTACAAAGTTCTTAAGGGGTTGGACAGGCTAGATGCAGGAAGATTGTTCCCGATGTTGGGGAAGTCCAGGACAAGGGGTCACAGTTAAGGATAAGGGGGACCGAGATGAGAAAATCATTTTTTCACACAGAGAGTGGTGAATCTGTGGAATTCTCTGCCACAGAAGGTAGTTGAGGCAGTTCATTGGCTACATTTAAGAGGGAGTTAGATGTGGCCCTTGTGGCTAAAGGGATCAGGGGGTATGGAGAGAAGGCAGTTACAGGATACTGAGTTGGATGATCAGCCATGATCATATTGAATGGCGGTGCATGCTAGAAGGGCCAAATGGCCTACTCCTGCACTATTTTCTATGTTTCTATGTTTCTATGTAACATGTTGAAAATCCAGCGGTGACCAGAACAAGATACGACTCTTTGGGCGACTACTCACGACCATACAGGCTTCACCCGCGACATGTCGCCTGTATGGCGTGAGGTTCTCCTCAGTCGCCCAAAGAGTCGTACCTTGTTCTGGTCACCACTGGATTTTCAACATGTTGAAAATTTTCGGCGACCTGCAACGACCTATTACGAGTATAACGGCAAGTCGCCGTAAAAGTTGCGTAAGTGGGACAGGCCCATTACTATTAGATAGAAGCATAAAGCTGGAGTTACGGTCTGTGGGATTCTCTGCCTCAGAGGGCGGTGGAGGCAGGTTCTCTAGATGCTTTCAAGAGAGAGCTAGATAGGGCTCCTAAAAATAGCGGAGTCAGGGATGTTTGTGGATGATCAGCCATGATCACATTGAATGGCGGTGCTGGCTCGTAGGGCCGAATGGCCTACTCCTGCACCTATTGTCCATTGTCTATTGTCTATTGTCTACTCAGTGGGATGGGCAGCATCTCTGGAGAGAAGGAATGGGTGACGTTTTGGGTCGAGACCCTTCTTCAGACTGGTTAGGGATAAGAGAAATGAGAGAAATAGATGGTGATATGGAGAGATAAAATACAATGAATGAAAGATAAGCAAAAAGGTAGCGTTGATAAAGGAAACAAGTCTTTGTTAGGTGTTTATTGGGTGAAAACGAGAAGCTGGTGCGAGTTGGGTGAAGATTAGATAGAGAGAGAGGGAATGTCGGGGTTACTTGAAGTTAGAAATATCAATATTCATACCACTGGGCTGTAAGCTGCCCAAGTGAAATATGAGATGCTGTTCCTCCAATTTGCGTTTACTATTTCACTTTGTATTTCTTTTGTAATTAAAAACCTTGGGAATGAGAGGCAATAGTTAGGACAGACAGTCAGAAAGATACAAGATGCTGGAGTAACTCAGCGGGTCGGGCAGCATCTGTGGAGAGAAGGAATAGGTGACGTTTCGGATCGAGACCCTTCTTCAGACCGAGAGTCAGGGGAGAGAGGGAGATACATAGATAAGGAGGTGTGAGGTGTGAAAATAGGACAAAAGGGATGGAGATCAAGGAAAATATAGAACAGATCACCGTTAGCTGGGAGAAGATAGCAACAACAAAGCAAACCGCTGAGTTACTCCTGCATGTTTAAGAAGGAACTGCAGATGCTGGAAAATCGAAGGTAGACAAAAATGCTGGAGAAACTCAGTGAGTGCAGCAGCATCTATGGAGCGAAGGAAATAGGCAACGTTTCGGGCCGAAACCCTTCTTCAGAGTTACTCCTGCAGCTTGGTGTCTGCGGTTTAAACCAGCATCTGCAGTTTCTTCCTACACAGTCAGAAACCATTTAGCCCCAGGGTGGAAATGTCAAGACTAGAGGCACAGCGTTAAGGTGAGAGGGGCAAAGCTTAAAGGAGATGTGCGTGGCAAGTTTTTATATATGCAAAGTGGTGTGTGCCTGGAACCTGTTGCCAGGGGTGGTGCTGGAGGCAGATACCCCAACCATGGACTGTTTACCCTCCTACCATCCGGGAGGCGCTACAGGTCTCTCCGTTGCCGGGCCAGCAGGTCCAGGAACAGCTTCTTCCCGGCGGCTGTCACTCTACTCAACAACGTACCTCGGTGACTGCCAATCACCCCCCCCCCCCCCCCCGGACACTTATTATTATTTATTCAAATCATTTGCTATGTCGCTCTTCCAGGGAGAAGCTAAATGCATTTCGTTGTCTCTGTACTGTACACTGACAATGACAATTAAAATGGAATCTGAATCTGAATCTGAATCTGATATGATAGAGGCGTTTAAGAAGCTTTTAGACAGGCACATGGATATGCAGGGCATGGAGGGATATGGATCGCGTACAGGCAGAGGAGGTCAGTTTAATTTGGCATTGTGGCCGGCACGGATATTGTGGGCTGAAGGGCCTGTTCCTGTGCTGCTGATTCAATGTTCCATGCAATAGATTTGCAGTTACAGCCCAAATAAATGAAGCTACAAAAAACAAATTAAAAAATAAATGGCACGGTGGCGCAGCGGTAGAGTTGCTGCCTCACAGCGCCAGAGACCCGGGTTCAATCCTGACTACGGCGCTGTCTGTACGGAGTTTGCACGGTTGACCCACTTGGGTTTTCTCCGGGTGCTCCGGTTTCCTCCACACACTCCAAAGACGTGCAGGTTTGTAGGTTAATTGGCTTTGGTAAAGAATGTAAAATGTCCCCCGTGTGTGTCGGATGGTGCTTGTGTGCGGGGTGATCGCTGGTCAGCGCGGGCACGGTGGGCCGAAGCGCCTGTTTGCTGCGCTGCTGCTCTAAACTTTACTGAACTAAAAAGAAATCTAACTAGCTTTCACATTTCCCAGGCCAAAAGCCCGAGCAGTGGATTGCACTCTCCGGAGGTTTGCTGTGTGTTTTATTACACGTGTCCTTTATTCCAAGTGATCTTTGGAAACAATATTCTTGGAAAAGGTTGATGCTCCGAATTTTCTTGTGCCAAGTCAGAAATTGAGCAGAAACGGCCCCTCCGAGACCACTTCGATGAAACCCTGTTTATCAATCCCGAGCTTTTTTTTGTCAAATGGCTCAAGTAATCAGACATCAGTCCGTCGCGATGTCAATTGATGCTGTTGTCAATCCTCTGGGCATTTTCCCCATGCATTTGTCAGCGTGAATTCAGTGCAGTATAACAACAGCACTGCAGCCCAGGTCGGTAGCAATTCAAAGGGGGGAATATTTATTACGTGGTTCGACTGAAGGTGAACATAGAACCCGGGGCAGTACAGCACGGGGACAGGCCCTTCGGCCCACAATGTCCGTGCCGAACACGATGCCAAGTTAAACTAATCCCCTCTAATCCTGGGCCTCCCCCATGGCCAGAGTGAGTCCCACCGTAAATTGGAGGAGCAGCCCCTCATATTTCGCTTGGGTCGTCTACACCCCAGCGGTATGAACACTGACTTCTCCAATTTCAGGTAGTCCCTGCTTCCTCCCTCTTTCCCCTCCCCTCCCCAGCTCTCCCACAGCCTACTCTCTCCGCCTCTTCCTTTCCTCTTCCCGCCCCCACCCCCCCAACAGTCAGAAGAAGGGTCTCAACCCGAAACGTCACCTATTCCTTCACTCCATAGATGTTGCCTCACCCGCTGAGTTTCTCCAGCATTTATGGAGCGAAGGAATAGGTAACGTTTCGGGTCGAGACCCTTACGGGTCTCGACCCAAAACGTCACCTATCCCTTCATCAGTCTGAAGAAGGGTCTCAACCCGAAACGTCACCTATTCCTTCGCTCCATAGATGCTGCCTCACCTGCTGAGTTTCTCCAGCATTTTTGTCTACCTTCGATTTTTCCAGCATCTGCAGTTCCTTCTTAAACAACCCTCCGATTTATAGACTTTTTTTTAACAGACACAGTCCTTCCCCCTCCCATTTCCCTCTCCCCTCGACCCACCAATTCCGTGCCGACCGGCGATCACCCCGGACACGAACCTACACACACAAGGGACAATTTTACAACAAACCCAACCCAACCCACAAACCTGCACGTCTTTTGCGATGTGAGGGGAAACCGGAGCACCTGGAGAAAACCCACGTGGTCACGGGGAGAATGAACAAACTCAGTACAGACAGCGCCCGTAATCAGGATATGCTCTGCCTGCACGTGATCTGCTCCATATCCCTCCATTCCCTGCATATCCATGTGTCTGTCTAAAAACCTCTGGCTCCGTGTTCCAGGCACCCATCACATTCTGCGCCCTAGCTTTGCCCCTCTCACCGTAAACCTATGCCCCCTAGTCCTCAACGGTCCCACCCTGGGAATAAGTTTCCGACATTATTCCCTCTCCTGGGCCACACAGTTTAAGAATAAGGAGTAAGCCATTTAGAACGGAGACGAGGAAACACTTTTTCTCACAGAGAGTTGTGAGTCTGTGGAATTCTCTGCCTCAGGAGGCCGGTTCTCTGGATGCTTTCAAGAGAGAGCTAGATAGGGCTCCTATAAAATAGCGGAGTCAGGGGATATGGGGAGAAGGCAGGAACGGGGTACTGATTGGGGATGATCAGCCATGATCACATTGAATGGCGGTGCTAGTTCGAAGGGCCAAATGGCCTACTCCTGCACCTATTGTCTATTGTCTAAAAGTGCCAACACACAACAGTGCAAATTAAATCAGGGAAGTTCTTTATACCAAACAGCAGAGGGGGACAGATCGATTTCATCCAATCTTGAGCGATGAGTACCTACTCCATAGACTGCAGTGTAAAAGCCGGCAATGTATTTATAAAGTATTTTACCATGCGTTTAAGACCATCGCACTTCCATTAATTAAATCAGTAGCATGTGGCAGAGAAGGCCATGAACTAGTGTAGCTGTTTATCAGAACATTTAACGCCTCAAAAACATAACAAGCCTTTTAAAAGCTGACGCTAAGTTACGTGAGAATTTGCAATCACCCAATAATGGTTCAACTAATTATATCCTTTCTTTTTTACTGCTCTCTACTTGTAAAAGGATCAATATTTTTACCGACTGTTTTATATCTCATTTCTAGCATTAGGTTCCCAGCTTTCACTGGGATTCTCTTACGATTCTCTTACGCATTCATCTCATAATTAAACCCGCACCTAGTGTGCCACGGTGGTGTAGCGGTAGAGTTGCTGCTCACAGCGCCAGAGACCTGGGTCCGATCCTGACCACGGGTGCTGTCTGTACGGAGTTTGTACGTTCTCCCCGTGACCTGCGTGGGTTTTCTCCGGGTGTGCTCTGGTTTCCTCCCACACTCCAAAGACGTACAGGTTTGTAGGCTAGTTGGCTTGGTATAAATGTAACTTGCCCCTAGTGACATTCCGGAGGAGGCGCTGTCCTGAACGGCTGCCTGTCCTGCAGCTGTCCGTTTTTTTTCACTTCTTTGTTATTATTTTAGTATGTCAAAGCGTGTAGTCAGGGGGTCTAATCTCTTTATTGTGTGGGGGTGGTGGGGGGGAAGGGGGAAACTGCTTTTCAAGTCCCTACCTGGTCGGAGAGGCTGCCTTCCTCCGAGCAGAGCCTTCGACCTGTCCTCGCGGCCTACCAGCGGGTCCTGGAGCGACGTTTCCCTGAGGGGGCCTGGCCAGAACCTCGGCTTTGGCGGCGGCGCAGTGCTGGAGCGCTGTTGCGGAGCGGGCGATGCCTTTCCTGGGTCACCGCGCTGGCACTCCAGTATGCTGGGACCGCCGATGAGAACATTGTGGAGCCGCGGTTCTGTGGAGCGGCCAGCTGCGGCGCTGAACTTTACATCCCGGAGCCTGGGATCTCTTGCTGAGATCGCCAGTGTGCGGAGCTCCGTCTGGCGTGGTCTGTTGGCTTGGAAGCCGCGGTCTCCGGTGGGAAGGCGGCCGTTCCTGGCACCCCAAGCCGCTGGGGGTTCTCCCGACGCCGGAGCATCATCACCCGGCGAGAACATCGGGCGCCGTGGCGGCGACTGTGGAGGCCTCAATCGGCCCGACTCTGGGTGGACAAGAGGATGGGGACTGGACTTTGGGGGCATGTTTTTGTGTTTTGGTGTTGAACTTCTTGAATACTATGTTGTATTTTTATTAGTGTGCTGCAAGGACATCTGAATTTCCCCTGAATAAGGGGATTAATAAAATCTAATCTAATCTAATCTAATCTAGTGTGTGCAGGATCGTGTTAATGTGCGGGGATCGCTGGTCAGTGTGGACTCGTTGGGGCAAAGGGCCTGTTTCCGCGCTGTATCTCTAAACTAAACTAAATACCCTGGTTTACAATAGGTTCACCAAAGTTCAGTGTACCAACCCCAGACACACTGAACACATGATAATGTCAGGGTGTAGAAAGGAACTGCAGGCGCTGGTTTAAACTGAAAATAGACACAAAAAGCTGGAGAAACTCAGCGGGACAGGCAGCATCTCTGGAGAGAAGGAATGGGTGACGTTTCAGGTCGAGACCCTTCTTCAGACTGGTCGGGGGAAAGGGAAACATGAGATATAGACGATGATGTAGAGAGATAAAGACCAATGGATGAAAGATATGCAAAAAAGCAACAATGATAAAGGAAACAGGCCATTGTTAGCTGTTTGTTGGGGGTGAAAACAAGAGAGAGGGAATGTCAGGGGTTACTTGAAGTGAGAGAAGTCAATGTTCATGCCGCTGGGGTGCAGACTGCCCAACCGAAATACGAGGTGCTGCTCCTCCAATTTACGGTGGGCCTCACTCTGGCCATGGAGGAGGCCCAGGACAGAAAGGTCGGATTCGGAATGGGAGGGGGAGTTGAAGTGCTGAGCCACCGGGAGATCAGGTTGGTTAGTGCGGACTGAGCGGAGGTGTTGGGCGAAGAGATCGCCAAGCCTACGCATGGTCTCACCAATGTAGATCAGCTGACATCTAGAGCAGCGGATGCAATAGATGGGATTGGAGGAGGTGCAGGTGAACCTCTGTCGCACCTGGAACGACTGCTTGGGTCCTTGAATGGAGTCGAGGGGGGAGGTATAGGGTCACGTTTAGCATTTCCTGCGGTTTAAAGGGAAAGTACCCGGGGAGGGGGTGGTGCGGGAGGGAAGGGAGTGCGGGAATGGGAAGGAGAATTAAAGTGTTTAGCAACCGGGAGATCAGTACTCCAACCATGGATGTAACTGCGTCCGCACTCCCTCACCCCCACCCAAACCTGGTCACATATTGATCTCATCATCTGCTGACCAAAGACCTATCTGAATTGCACTCCTGCTAACTGGTAACTGTCAATTGCTTCATTAGTTCCAAGGAGGCAGATCAATGAAGTGGTCCTGTACGAAGATGTCGGCAAATTGATAAGAGAATCAGGGAAGATTATTGATGATTCAAACAGAGGCATCCGCTCTCTCATGGAGGAGAGCAGATACAATCAAGGCAATGTTTAATGCCACTAATTCTCATTGACAATGTATTTATCTGGAATTGAAAGCAATGGATCACTTGAGTTGTAGGTTTCGAGATACAGCAAGGAAACGGGCCCTTTCACACACAGAGTCCACGCGAACCATCGACCATCCGTTCACACTAGAGCTAGATGGTAGCTCAAGTTCAAGTTCAAGTTCAAGTTCAAGTGAGTTTATTGTCATGTGTCCCGCACAGGACAATGCAATTCTTGCTTTGCTTCAGCACACAATACATAGTAGGCATTGACTA
>NC_045972.1:46577222-46672222 GCF_010909765.2 Amblyraja radiata | reverse complement strand
AAAGACACAAAGTGCTGGAGTAACTCAGTGGGTCGGGCAGCATCTCCAGAAAACATGGATAGAGGTGTTTCAGGTCTGGACCCTTCCTCAAGTGATAGGTGGATACAGTGAGGGAGGGTGTGATTGCCAGATGGTAAATCTTTGCACTACAATGGGTCACCTAATATTAGTCATTAATTGATTTTTGTTTGTTTATCATATCAGAGCAGCTCAGCGGTAGAGTTGCTGCCTCTCAGCGCCAGTGACCCGGTTCAATCCTGACTATAGGTGATGTCTGTACGGAGTTTGTACGTTTCGCCCCGTGACCCTGAGTGGGTTTTCTCCGGGATCTCCAGTTTCCCTCCCACACTCCAAAGACGTACAGGTTTGTAGGTTAATTGGGCTTGGTGTCATTGTAAATTGTCCCTAGTGTGTGTGTGGGATAGTGTTCGTGTGCGGGGATCGCTGGTCGGCGCGGGACCTTGGTGGGCTGCATCTCTAAACTAAACTAAACATATTATAATTTATGATATTATTAAAATATTTTATGATTATCATATATATATTTGTGCTTTGTTGCGTTTATGGGCCTGTAAACTACAGCAAGGAAGAATCTCCTTGATCCATTATCGAACATATAACGAGGAAACACTCTTG
This sequence comes from Amblyraja radiata, assembly GCF_010909765.2. Classification (NCBI taxonomy): domain Eukaryota; kingdom Metazoa; phylum Chordata; class Chondrichthyes; order Rajiformes; family Rajidae; genus Amblyraja; species Amblyraja radiata. The sequence goes on along the minus strand of NC_045972.1, from coordinate 46,671,586 downwards.
ACTCTCTCTGTCAATTGAAGGGCAACATTCAAATACGTTCTATTAAAAAAAATTATGAATTCAAATCAATTCCTCATCGTCTTGTTGGAACTGACAGTGCCGTGGGAGGACGTCTGGAGGAGTCCCACGAGAGGAAGATGACCAAGTACAAAGAGCTGGTCATAGACTGCCGTAAGCAGGGCTAGAAGGCGAGGTGTACGCCCATTGAGGTTGGCTGCAGAGGTTTTGCAGGGCAATCGTTCCACAAAGCCTTGAGTGCGCTGGGCATCAACGAGTGGCGAGGAGAAGGGCCATCAAGAACACAACAGAGGCCTCGAGATGGCCCTGGATCAGGAGAGGAGGTCCATGGGGAAGGTGAGAATGCCACCTGAAACACGTCGTGGTCTGATCAACCACGGCTGGGTCGCCTGGGTGATGTTGAAAGCCCCGAAACACCCAATGAGCCCAGGTTACATCACTGATGATGTGTTTCAGGAGCATCAAGAGATGTATTTTTTATCAAATTAATTCAAATCAATTCCTTATAAAATAAAGTCGCCTTATAAATGCTCCCATATCATGTGTTGACAGCCAGTTCAAAAATATATAGCTGCCGGTCTCTTTTCCATGGCCAATTTCTTCATAGATAGCAAATAAAAACTTATATCGCAAATAAATGGCAGGAATGACCTAACGGGAGCCTGGTAACTTGTTGACTAACAATGATCGTAAAAGTTAATGACGTGATTAATTTGTGGAGATTTGGCTGAAGATTCAGGTGGCGTTTTTGACATTTTTTGGCATTCATGAACGATTCTCACGACTGGGGGACAAGTGCTGGAAGCTGTGTTTATTCCATAGTCTTTGTCCACCTTCCTACACATGAGGTCAGTTTAACTTGTCATCATGTTCGACACAAAAGGGCTCATTCCTGACTGAACTCTCCCACGTTTTATGTTAACTGAACTGTTCACTGTAATACATTACAGCCAAAATGACAATTGAGGCGTAACCTACCTAACTTTGAGCGATAGTGAATTACTCTGGAGTTGGGGTGTTAGAAGGAACAGGACTCGAGGGTGTGAGCTGCAGGGAGAGGTTGAGCAGGCTGAGACTCTATTCCTTGGAGCGCAGGAGGATGAGGGGTGATCTTATCGAGGTGAATAAAATCATGAGAGGAATAGATCGGGTAGACGTGTCTTGCCCAGAGTTGGGGAATTGAAGACCAGAGGACATAGGTTCAAGGCGAAGGGGAAAAGATTTAATAGGAATCTGAGGGGTAACATTTTCACACAAAGGGTGGTGGGTGCATGGAACAAGCTGCCGGAGGAGGTAGTTGTGGCTGGGAACAGTTAGACAGGTACATGGATACAATAGACAATAGACAATAGACAATAGGTGCAGGAGTAGGCCATTTGGCCCTTCGAGCCAGCACCGCCATTCAATGTGATCATGGCTGATCATCCCCAATCAGTGCCCCATTCCTGCCTTCTCCCCATATCCCCTGACTCCACTATTTTTAAGAGCCCTATCTAGCTCTCTCTTGAAAGCATCCAGAGAACCTGCCTCCACCGCCCTCTGAGGCAGAGAATTCCACGGACTCACAACTCTGTGTGAAAAAGGGTTTCCTCGTCTCCGTTCTAAAGAAAAAGTGTTTCCTCGTCTCCGTTCTAATACGACAGGTTTGGAGGGATATGGACCAAACGCAGGCAGTTGGGACCAGTGTAGCCGGGACATGTTGGCTGGTGTGGGCAAGTAGGGCTGAAGGGCCTGTTTCCACGCTGTATCTCTCCATGACTCCAAGGAAGAAAGTTATAACAAAATAACTCTCAGTAATGAATAATTAAGCCAAAACATCATAATAATTTAAATCTTAATGAAAATAACCACTGCATCAGACACAGATTCATTGCAGGAAGTCAGGGAGTCTATTCAGTGCTTTTGTTTGTACAAAAGTGTAAGACAAATGCCTCGTCTAAACGTGTAACAATTGAATTAGGAAACCGCACAGGGAACCTTTGCGTCTCTGGATTCTATTTTGATGGATAGCTTTAATTAATTCTTAAGGTATATTTCCTTTCACTTCATATCCAATGTAGATCAAGGAAGATTGAGCAATGGGACAGCGTCTAGAATGCTTGTTTATCCATCCTCATGGTAGTCTAGATGCTGCCTCACCCGCTGAGTTTTCTCCAGCATTTTTGTCTACCTCATGGTAGTCTTGGCTTTATTTGTAATTTACGCAATTGAACAGTGAAATTCTTTTTGTATTTATTACACCTGCAGGCGTCGCCATTTTGGACGCCGTTATTCAAAGGCCAGAGGCCGTTCGGCCCGCGCACTCGATATACTGGAGCAGTTCCCGCCGATTGATGTCCCTCTCCTCTCCTCTCCTCGCCTCGCCTCTCATCTCCTCGCCCGGCCATCTTTGTGTCCCAGGGGTGCCCCCCTGCGGCCGACCTTCAAGCCTGCAGGGGGCGCACTATATCCCACGCTCACGGTTTATTTGTCAACATACATGCACAGAGCAGCTGCCATTTTACATAGAAACATAGACAATAGGTGCAGGAGTAGGCCATTCGGCCCTTCGAGCCTGCACCGCCATTCAATATGATCATGGCTGATCATCCAACTCAGTATCCTGTACCTGCCTTCTCTCCGTACCCCCTGATCCCTTTAGCCACAAGGGCCACATCTAACTCCCTCTTAAATATAGCCAATGAACTGGCCTCAACTACCTTCTGTGGCAGAGAATTATTGGTTTCTTGGTTTCTTGGTCCTCCAAAATATTCCAAATGGAATTTAAACTGGAGGTGGTACCTCATGGTGGTACCCCATCTCCCTCCTCCCCCACACCTCGCTCCCCCACCCCTCTCTCCTCCTCTCCCCCACCCCTCTCTCCTCCTCGCCCCCCACCCCTCGTCGTCCTCCCCCTCCCCCTCCCCCTCCCCCTCTCCCTCTCCTCCTCCTCCTCCCACCCCATCCCTCTCTCCCCCACCCCCTTCCCTCTCTACCCCACCCCCTTCCCTCTCTCCCTCCGCACTCTTCCCCCTACCCCTCTGTCCCTCTTCCACCACTCCCCCTACCCTCCCTCCCCACTCTTCACTTCTCTCCCACTTACCCCACCCCTCTCCCTTTCCCTCTCCACCCTTCTCTCTCCCCCTCCCTTCCCCCTTCCCCCTCCCTCCCCTCTCACCCTCCACCCCTTCCCCTACCCCTCTGTCCCTCTTCCACCCCTCCCCTCTACCCCTCTACCCCTCCCTCCCTACCCAGTCTTCCACTTCTCTCCCCCCCTCCCCCACACCTCTCTCCCCAACCCTCTCTCCTCCCCCTCTCCATCTCCATCTCCTTCTCCTTACCCCTCTCCCTCTCCCTGCCTGCAGTCATACACAATAATAATAAATAACAAAACACAGAATAAACACAAATTGACATCCACCACAGTGAGTTCACCAAGCACCTCCTCACTGTGATGGAGGCAAAAGTCTTAGTCTCTGTCTCTTCCCTCCTTGTACTCCCTCTGCGCTGAGGCGGATCCAGGCCGAAGATGCCGCCCTCCTGTCCAGCGGACCTCCGAAGTGATGTCACCGCCGCCTCAGCTCCGATTCGGGCCGATGCCGAAAGCCGGAATGCCGTCACCGCTCCGAGTCGGCCTGCCACAGCCTCAGCTCCGAGATTCACCACTCTCTGTGTACGCTGTGGTGTTGTCCTGGTGAGGAACTGCCGGGAATCTTTACAGGAGAGGTCCTTAATTTTGACCGAACTCAGAACAAATGACCAAATTTCTGCCTGAGACAGAGTGGTGCAGCGGGTAGAGCTGCTGCCTCACACGTCTGAGACCCGGGTTCAATCCTGACTCTAGACTTTAGAGAACACAGGCCCTTCGACCCACCGAGTCTGCAATAAATATCACATTTAGCACTGCTGTTAATAATCTCGCATGAGGTCAAATAGAGTTTATTTTGGAAATACAGCATGGAAACAGGCCCTTCGGCCCGTCAGGTCCACGCCGCCCATCGATCACCCGTTCACACTCATTCGACTCGATCCCACTTTCTCCCTACACACCAGGGGAAAATATACAGAGGGCCAATTAACCTACAAACCTGCGCGTCTTTGGGGTGTGGGAGGAAACCGGAGCACCCGGAGGAAACCCACACGGTCACAGGAGAGAACGTGCAAACTCCGCACACAGGATCGAACCAGGGTCCCAGGCGCTGTGCGGCAGCGGCTCGACCAGCTGCGCCACCGTGCTGCGCAGAGAATTTATGCAACGCCAACCCAATAACTAAATTTATAAGGCTTTCAACATCGTTCCCAATGTTGGGGGAGTCCAGAACCAGGGGCCACAGTTTAAGAATAAGGAGTAAGCCATTTAGAACGGAGACGAGGAAACACTTTTTCTCACAGAGAGTGGTGAGTCTGTGGAATTCTCTGCCTCAGAGGCCGGTTCTCTGCATACTTTCAAGAGAGAGCTAGATAGGGCTCTCAAAGATAGCGGAGTCAGGGGATATGGGGAGAAGGCAGGAACGGGGTACTGATTGTGGATGATCAGCCATGATCACATTGAATGGCGGTGCTGGCTCGAAGGGCCGAATGGCCTACTCCTGCACCTATTGCCTATTGTTTAAGTTGCCCCTGAATTTACCCACGATATAACATGGTGGTGATTACAGGTTGTGGGGTGAGAGATTTAGTTGACAGAAAAACAGATTTTGCCGTTGGCACGAGTAACAAAGACAATTCTGAGCAAGAACCTGAGAGGTAAAAGGTGAATTGCCAACCAGCTGAGCCACAGCCTGGGAAAAAATCAATTGGAATGGAGGAATTAGTACTGAGTGATGCTGGTAATTGCTGAAGACCACAGTGGGGGGTTTGTGCTGCTCTGATGAATGATCAGACACACATAACTTAGAGATTACATAGGAATCGCTATAAAATGCTTTGGAAATATTTAAAGGTTACAAGCCAACAGAGGCACCCTAATAGTCTTTTTGATTTGTGCTATCCTTGAAATATCAGGGTAAAGAACACACTCAGAGGGTGGTGAATCTGTGGAATTCTTTGCCACAGATGGGCGTGGAGGCCAAGTCAATTATTATTTTTTAAGACAGAGATAGATAGATTCTTGATTAGTGCGGGTGTCAGGTTATGGGGAGAGAAGGCAGGGGAATGGGGTTAGGAGGGAGAGATGGATCAACCATGATTGAATGGTAGCTCTGACTTGATGGGCCGAATGGCCTAATTCTGCTTCTATCCCTTATGACCTTATGACACAGACTGATTGCACCACGGCCTGGTTCAGCAACTTAAAATCCCAAGAACCATAAGACATAGGAGCAGAATTAGGCCATTCGGCCCATCGAGTCTACTCCGCTATTCGATCATGGCTGATCTATCTTTCCCTCACAACCCCATTCTCTTGCCTTCTCCCCGTAACCTTTGACGCCTTTATGAATCAAGAACCTATCAATTTCCGCTTTAAAAATACCCAATGGCTAGGATTCCACAGCCGTCTGTGGCAATGAATTCCAGAGATTCACCACCCTCTGACATATAAAATTATAAAAGGGGATGATCAGCCATGATCACATTGAATGAGGTGCTGGCTCGAAGGGCCGAATGGCCTACTCCTGCACCTACTGTCTAGTGTCTATTGTCTAAAAGGAGTGGACAAGCTAGATGCAGGAAAAATGTTCCCAATGTTGGGCGAGTCCAGAACCAGGGGCCACAGTCTTAGAATAAAGGGGAGGTCATTTAAGACTGAGGTGAGAAAAAAACTTTTTCACCCAGAGAGTTGTGAATTTGTGAAATTCCCTGCCACAGAGGGCAGTGGAGGCCAAGTAATTGGATGGATTTAAGAGAGAGTTAGATAGAGCTCTAGGGGCTAGTGGAGTCAAGGGATATGGGGAGAAGGCAAGGCACGGGTTATTGATTGGGGATGATCAGCCATGGAGACAGCGGTGGAGGGTCGGAGCGGTGAGGGCTTGGGTCGGGCACGGGGCTTGTTCTCGCGGAGACCCAGGACCGTTGGAGACAGCGGTGGAGGGTCGGAGCGGTGAGGGCTTGAGTCGGGCACGGGGCTTGTTCTCGCGGAGACCCAGGACCGTTGGAGACAGCGGTGGAGGGTCAGGGCTTTTACCAAATCCCGTGACGTTCCACACTCCATAGGGAGGGTTTCTGGGGAAGCCGCTGATTGGTGGGAGCAGACTAGAGGAAGCAGCTGATTGGGTGCAGCCTCAGGTTAGCATTTCTGCTTTTTGGTTAAAGGTACAGTGATTTAGTAAGGGTACAGTGAGCTAAGGGAGGCTAGGGAAGCGGAAAATCAAAATGTGACAGGAGGATCCAGAATGTGTGAAGATAAAGCTCTAGATGTAAAAGGGGCAAAAACGGAAAGGAAGGGTAGTAAAAATCATCTGAAAGTGCTTTATCTAAATGCGCTGAGGAAAGGTTAGGTAAGCTGGGACTCTACTCTTTGGAGTTTAGAAGAATGAGAGGCGATCTCATTGAAACGTATAAGATCGTGGGGGCCTTGATCGGGTGGATGCACCGAGGATGTTCCCAATGATCGGGGAGGCTAGAACTAGGGGACATAGTTACAGAGTGAGGGGGGGCTCTTTTAAAACTGAGATGAGGAAGAACTTCTTCACCCAGAGGGTGGTTAGTTTGTGGAATTCACTGCCCCAGGGAGCAGTGGAAGCAGAAACGTTAAATTTATTTAAGTCAAAAATAGATGGTTTTTTAGCTGCCAAGGGGATAAGGGGCTACGGGGAGAGGGCAGGGATATGGACCTAGGTATGGTTAGTATAGTAGACCTGAGTGATCTCCTGGACAAGTGTCGATCGCCTGGATTGGGGTCGGAGAGGAATTTCCCGGATTTTTTTCCCGAATTGGACCTGGGTTTTTATCCGGTTTTTTGCCTCCCCCAGGAGATCACGCGGTTCTTGGGGTGGAGAGGGGTGATAGCGGTATAGAGGGGAGGGTAGTGTCTTGTGTTCTGTGTCTTGTGTCTACTGTTTGTGGGTAAGTGTGTCTGTTTAGTGTTCAGCCATGAGTGAATGGCGGTGCGGGCTCGACGGACCTGATGGTCTACTCTCGCACCTACTTTCTATGATTCTATGATTCTATGATCACAATGAATGGCGGTGCTGGCTCGAAGGGCCAAATGGCCTCCTCCTGCACCTATTTTCTATGTGTCTATGTTAAAGTTATTTCTCCTCCTCTCCTTTCTCCACGTACGTCCTTTTTTACTGAGGCTGTGACCTCTAGTCCTAGACTCTCCACATCCACTCTATCCAGGTTTTTCACTGTTCTGCAGGTTTCATTGAAACCAGGCAATGTTGAGCGAAATAGTCATTATTAGCAAAATAAATACTCAAAACACTGCGTACCAAGTCTAGAACTAACGATTACAGCTCCTGTCGATGTGAGGAACGCTAACTACTGATTACTCTTCAAAAGCTCTCGAACGAACCCCCCCCCCCCCAGTCACGTGACAGACCCGACCATTGACGAGGGTTCTGACCCAGAGGGTGGTGAATCTGTGGAATTCATTGCCACGGAAGGCGGTGGAGGCCAAGTCGGAGGATATATTTAAGGCATAGACAGATAGATTCTTGATTAATACGGGTGTCAGGGGTTATGGGGAGAAGGCAGGAGAATGTGGCTAGGAGGGAGAGATAGATCAGCCATGATTGAATGGCGGAGTAGACTCGAATGGCTCCTATTACTTTTGACCTTATGACCAGGGAAGATACATGTGACAATAGTCAATAGACAATAGGTGCAGGAGTAGGCCATTCGGCCCTTCGAGCCAGCACCGCCGTTCAATGTGATCATGGTTGATCATCCCCAATCAGTACCCCGTTCCTGCCTTCTCCCCATCGAATTAAACCGAGTGAAAATAATCAGCCAGCACTGGAATCGAACGACTGGTTCGAAAATCTGAATCAAAAGACTGGTAACATGTTGTGCATTGGGTAGTATTGTCCAATGTATTCAAGAGTTGGAAGATGAGAGAGTTTCCATAAGGAAGTTTCACTGTAGAGTGAAGCGTGAGGAAACAAATAGATGTTTACCTGACAAGAGCAGAACGCCCCCTGCTGGGTTATTGATCCTCCCATTGATTCTTCAAGAGGCGCCCAGGGTTCAGATTTTAGAGAGAGACATGGAAACAGGCCCATCGACCATGCGCTCACAGTAGTTCTATGTCACCCCATTGTCATATCCAGATTCAGGGGCAGTTTCTTCCCAGCTGTTGTCAGGCAACGGAACCATCCTACCACAACCAGAGAGCGACTATCCTGAAGGAGTGTTTAAGAAGGAACAGCAGATGCTGGAGAATCAAAGGTAGACAAAAATGCTGGAGAAACTCAGTGGGTGCAGCAGCATCTATGGAGCGAAGGAAATGGGCAACGTTTCAGGCCGAAACCCTTCTTCAGACTCCTGAAGGAGTTTCTATCTCATTGGTGATCCTTGGACTATCCTTGGTTGGGCTTTGCTGCTGTTACCTTGCACGGAACATTGTTCCCTTATCATGTTTCTGTACACTGTGAATGGCTCAACGGAGATGAGGAAAAACCTTTTCACCCCAGAGAGTTGTGAATCTGTGGAATTCTCTGCCTCAGAGGGCAGTGGATGCCAATTCAATGGATGCTTTCAAGAGAGAGTTAGATAGAGCTCTTAAAGATAGTGGAGTCGGGGGATATGGTGAGAAGGCAGGAACGGGGTACTGATTGTGGATGATCAGCCATGAATGGCGGTGCTGGCTCGAAAGGCTGAATGGCCCACTCCTGCACCTATTGTCTATTGTCTATTGACAGTAATTATGTATTTGTCTTTCCGCTGACTGGTTAGCATGCAATAAAAGCACGCCACACGCTGCCTATTGTACTTGATCATCTTTACCTATGTACCTCGAGGAGTAGGAGCCATCTTGGGGAACGGCAGCTAACCAGCAGCCGTCCATTTAATTCATTTTAAAAAAAAGTTTTTAGTAAGTCTTGTTCTTCGTCTGTTGGAGAAATGGCCTTCTTAATGTGGGGGGAAGGAGGTAATTATACTTCTAGGTCCCTACCTGGTCAGTGAGGCAGCTTTTTCTCCGGGCTGCCCGTCGACCAGTCCTCGTGGCCTACCAGCGGGCGTGGAGCGCCGTTTCCTGGCGGGGACCGCCCAGCACCTTGGCTTCAGTGGTGGCACAGCGCTGGAGCGCTATCGTGGAGCGGAGCGGGCGATGCCTTGCCTGGGTCACCGCGCTGGATCGACGCGCTGGAGCTGCGGGTCTGCGGAGCGGAGCGGGCGGCGCCGACTCCGCCTGGGAGCTCCAACTCGGCGCGGCCTTGTCGGCTTCGGAAGCCGCGGTCCCCAGCTAGGAAGCGGCCGTTCCAGGTGGCCCAGCCGCTGTGAGGACTCTCCCAACGCCGGGGCAACTCCACCCGGCCAGAACGGCCAGGAACATCGGGCCTCCGTAGAGGCAATTGCGGTGGCCTCAATAGGCCTGACTCTGGGTGAACTGGGGATGGGGACTGGACATTGTGCCTTCCCCCACAGTGGTAACCATTGTGGGGGGATGATTTTTTTGTGTGTAAGTTATTATGTTAGTCTGTGTCCAAGATGGCTGTCGGAAGGGAGAGTGTACGCTGGCGCGGTTTAGCTGCCGCTGCTCTCTCTTCACATTGTGTTTTTTGATTTTGTGTCTTTGGAGCGATTTCTATCTTTAATTTGTGTATTGATGATGTCATTATTATTTATTTTTCTCCGACTATATGTTTTTTTCTCTTCTGTTAATCTTTGTAAGGTGTCCTTGAGACTTTGAAAGGCGCCCGAAAATAAAATTTATTATTATTATTATTATTATTATTATGGCATGATCTGATCTGATTTGACAGCACGCAACAAAGGCTTTTCACTGTACCTCAGTCCACGTGACAATAAACTGAACTGAACGAATATTACCAGTCTGAAGAAGGGTCTCGACCCAAGACGTCACCCATTCCCTCTCTCCAGAGCTGCTGCCTGTCCCGCTGAGTTACATTTGAACGTCCATGAACGCATTATATGTGCATTTATTTGTCAATATTTATATTGGCTTTTTCAGATTTTTAAATGTTTTTTTTTATTGATTTTGAAATTCTTTGAAACCCTCGCTATTCCTGATTCTCGTGGTGGGATTTAATTGGACTGAAACCTGTTTTGCAGATACCCCACCATTGTTAAATTGCTGGTGCATTATAAACTCAAGGTCACATTGACTTCCAAGGGCAATTTGAAACTCTAGTCTGCTTCTTTTATCTGGATGCACAGCCCAAACACATTCAACTTTGACTCACTGAAATCTGTTTAAAATTCAAGGCTTTAATGATGATTTTTTTATTTTGATACTGCAGAGTATTTTATTCCTTGGAGCACAGGAGGCTGAGGGGTGACAATAGACAATAGGTGCAGGAGTAGGCCATTCGGCCCTTTGAGCCAGCACCCCCATTCAATATGATCATGGCTGATGATCCAAAATCAGTACCCCATTCCTGCTTTCTCCCCATATCCCTTGATTCCATTAGCCCTATGAGCTGAATCTAACTCCCTCTTGAACACATCCAGTGAATTGGCCTCCATTGCCTTCTGTGGCAGAGAATTCCACAGATTCACAACTCTCTGGGTGAAAACTTATCAAGAACCAGACGATATCAGTTTCAGGTGAGAGGAGATTTAATAAGAACCTGATGGACAAACTTTCACTCAGAGGGTGGTGGGTGTATGGAACGAGTTGCCACAAGGCAGGCCTGATGTAGGCATCGATGTACCAGAGAAAGAATGAGTAGGTTAACTTAGGAACTCATTGAAATGTACAGAATAGTGAAAGGCCTGGATAGAGTGGATGTGGAGAGGATGTTTCCACTGGTGGGAGAGTCTAGGACCTGAGGTTATAGCCTCAGAATTAAAGGACGTTATTTTAGGAAGAAGATGAGGAGAAGTGTCTTTAGTCAGATGGTGGTGAATCTGTGGAATTCTTTGTCACAAAAGGCTGTGGAGGCCAAGTCAATGGATATTTTTAAGGCAGAGATAACTAGATTCTTGATTAGTACGGGTGTCAGAGGTTATGGGGAGAAGGCAGGAGAATGGGGTTAGGAGGGAGAGAGAGATCAGCCATGATTGAATGATGGAGTAGACTTGATGGGCTGAATGGCCTAATTCTACTACTATCCCTTATGACATTAGAAAGAGTTGGGGGATGGTGCGTTTGATTTTTTTTCCAGCCAGCCCACTAGACTTGCCTGTGTCACAATTTCTAGGTAATTAAGTTCATCTGGCTAAAGGGCCTGTCCCACTGTACCAGGTAATTCAAGAGCTCGCCTGAGTTTTAAAAAAATCGAACTCGTGGTGAGTACGTAGAATGTACGTAGCGGCTATGTCGGAGCTCGTGGATGTCTCGTAGCGGCTCGTAACGCTAACGGCAGGTACTCGGGAAACGCGGAAACTCGTGAAGTTTTTTCAGCACTGTGAAAAATGTCCACGAGAGCCCCGAGTACCTACGAACGGCTATTACCGTAATTCTCCGAGTTCGAATCAGGGAAAACTCGGGAGAACTCTTGAATTACCTCGTACAGTGGGACAGGGCCCTTTAGAGAGAGCCTTTGAACTAAGAGTGATTTCAGATCGATTTTTGCAGAAAATATAATCACTTCTGCAGACGTAATGTTTAAATAATTGGTATGCAATGTTCTTAAATGTTACTTTCCTCTTTGAAATTACAAGGTGCAGAATTTGTCAATTGCTGTGCCTGTCTATTTACGGAGTCATATTCAGCTTTGATAAAATGTTTTCTCAAATTAAATTCTGTAAGGCCTCATTATGAGAATACCATTATTACAGATGTATGTTTTTGTACTTTGCCTCGTACAACTTGATCATTATTTTAGTTGAGTTGTAGTTTCGAGATACAAACATGGAAACAGGCCCTTCAGCCCACCGAGTCCATGCCAACCATCGATCAGCCATTCTACATCTGGAAACATAGAAACATAGAAAATAGGTGCAGGAGGAGGCCATTCGGTCCTTCGAGCCAGCATTGCCATTCATTGTGATCATGGCTGATCGTCCCCTATCAATAACCCGTGCCTGCCTTCTCCCCATATCCCTTGACTCCACTAGCCCCTAGAGCTCAGTGTCAAGTCAAGTTTATTTGTCACATACACATACGAGATGTGCAGTGAAATGAAAGTGGCAATGCTCGCGGACTTTTGTGCAAAAGACAAACAACCAAACAACCAAACAAACTATAAACACAATCATAACACACATATTCTTTTACATAATAAATAATGGGAGGAAAAACGTTCAGTAGAGTTAGTCCCTGGTGAGATAGGCGTTTACCTAACTCTCTCTTAAATCCATCCAGTGACTTGGCCTCCACTGCCCTCTGTGGCTGGGAATTTCACAAATTCACAACTCTCTGGATGAAAAAGATTTTTCTCACCTCAGTCTTAAATGACCTCCCCTTTATTCTAAGACTGTGGCCCCTGGTTCTGGACTCGCCCAACATTGGGAACATTTTTCCTGCATCTAGTTTGTCCAGTCCTTTTATAATTTTATATGTTTCTATAAGATCCCCCTCATCCTTCTAAACTCCATAATACATTCCTTCTGAAGAAGGGTCTCGACCCGAAATGTCACCAATTCCTTCTCTCCAGAGATGCTGTTGGACCCACTGAGTTACTCCAGCTTTTTGCGTCCATCTTCGGTTTAAACCAGCATCTGCAGTTCCTTCCCGTACTAGTTCTATGTTATCCCACTTTCTCATCCACTGGGGACACACAAGGGGCAATTTACAGGGGCCAATGACACTAAAAACCTGCACGTCTTTGGGATGAGGGAGGAGACCGGAGCACTTGGAGGAAACCCAGGCGGTCACATGGAGAATGTGCAAACTCCACACAGACAGCACCCATGGTCAGGATCAAACCCAGGTGTCTGGCGCTGCAAGGCAGCAACTCTACCGCTGCGCCACCGTGCTGGCTCATCATGTGGCAACTGTTTTAGCCGACTAGTTTAACAAATATTTTCTGGGCAGCATTTTCATGTGTGGCAGATGGATTCTGGCCCTCAGAGTTGCTCCCTCACAGCTCCAGAGACCCGGGTTCGATCCCGACTACGGGTGCTGTCTGTGCGGAGTTTGTACGTTCTCCCCGTGACCTGCGTTGGTTTTCTTTGTAATCTCCGGTTTTCTCCCTCACTCCAAAGACGAGCGGGTTTGTAAGTTAATTGGCTCGGTATAAATGGAAATTGTCCCTAGTGTGTGTCGGATAGTGTTAATGTGCGGGGATCGCTGGTCGGCACAGACCTGATGGGCCGAAGGGCCTGTTTTCATGCTGTCTATCTTAAATAAACTAAACTCAACTTAACTAAAACTGAGATGATAATCATGTTAAGTGATGTCACAAAACTGAATTTCTAGCCCTTATATTTCCCAGCTTATTAAAAAATATAGTGCAAATTAAGGGCCTGTCCCACTTGCCGATTTTTTCGGCGACTGCCGACATCATTGATCGACGTATCAGGTCACTGAAAAATTAGCGGCATGATGCGGCGTGATGACGTTTGACGTGCGTTTTTGCGATCGTAACATTGCGATCATGGCTGATCGTCCCCAATCAATAACCCGTGTTCCTCCAGCATTATGTGTCTGTCTTATGTATACACACATATTTACACCAACACACATGTACATACACATACATATATATAGAAACATAGAAACATAGAAAATAGGTGCAGGAGTAGGCCATTCGGCCCTTCGAGCCTGCACCGCCATTCAATATGATCATGGCTGATCATCCAACTCAGTATCCTGTACCTGCCTTCTCTCCATACCCCCTGATCTAAAGGGCCACAAGGGCCACATCTAACTCCCTCTTCAATATAGCCAATGAACTGGCCTCAACTACCTTCTGTGGCAGAGAGTTCCAGAGATTCACCACTCTCTGTGTGAAAAATGTTTTTCTCATCTCGGTCCTAAAAGATTTCCCCCTTATCCTTAAACTGTGACCCCTTGTTCTGGACTTCTCCAACATCGGCCATTATCATATTGAATGGCGGTGCAGGTTCGAAGGGCCGAATGGCCTACTCCTGCACCTATTTTCTATGTTCCTGTGTTTCTATGAAACTGTCCCAAGTTGGAAAGAAGTGGTGGTATTGATTTATCCGATGTTCATCTTCATGGGAATGGCAGAAGAGGCCCTGGCTCATACGTTAGAGGTCAGTCTGGGGGTGGGGGCTGAGTATTAAGTTTCAGTTCAATTCATTGTCACATGTACCGAGGTACAGTGAAAAGCTTTTGTTGTGTGCTAACCAGCCGCAAGGTGATGGACAATTTCAGGCATTATGTCTCCTTCTTAAAAATATCTTGATCATCAACTGTAGACAAAATGCTGGAGAAACTCAGCGGGTGAGGCAGCATCTATGAGAGAAGGAATAGTCGGCGTTTCGGGTCCAGACCCTTCTTCAGATATTCCTTCTCTCCATAGATGCTGCCTCACCCGCTGAGTTTCTCCGGCATTTTTGTCTACCTTCGATTTTTCCAGCATCTGCAGTTCTTACATAAACATTGAATATAAACTGAAAGTGTCTCAGTGGTTTGTGCCCTTACCAATACTCCAATGCTGCTTTGAAACTGTATCCTTTGATCATTTATAATTGCCACCGAAAAAACTTGTACTGCAATTTGTGCAGCGCAGTTTAAAAATATTGATAGATCAACAACCAGATAGTTCATAAGGCCATAGTTGCAACACTGTGAGTTCATGATAAATTCATAAGTTCTCAGAGCAGAATGATGCCATTCGGCCCATCAAGTCCACTCCACCATTCAACCATGGCTGATCTATCGTGGACAAAGGTGCTGGAGAAACTCAGCGGGTGCAGCAGCATCGATGGATGGGTTTCGCCAGAAGGGTTTCGGCCCGAAACGTTGCCTATTTCCTTCGCTCCATCGATGCTGCTGCACCCGCTGAGTTTCTACAGCACTTTTGTCTACCGTGGATATGGAGAGGATGTTTCCACTAGAGGGAGAGTCTAGGACAATGGGCTAAGTGTTCGGCTGGCAACCGGAAGGTAGCCGGTTCGAATCCCGCTTGGAGTGCATACTGTCGTTGTGTCCTTGGGCAAGACACTTCACCCACCTTTGCCTGTGTGTGAATGTGTGTGAATGTGTGTGAGTGATTGGTGGTGGTCGGAGGGGCCGTAGGCGCAGATTGGCAGCCACGCTTCCGTCAGTCTGCCCCAGGGCAGCTGTGGCTACAGAAGTAGCTTACCACCACCGAGTGTGACTGAGGAGTGAATGAATAATGCGTTGTAAAGCGCCTTGAGTATTAGAAAGGCTCTATATAAATCCCATCCATCATTATTATTATTAGGACCAGAGGTCACAGCCTCAGAATTGAAAGACGTTCCTTTAGGAAAGAGATGAGGAGGAATTTCTTCAGTCAATGGGTAGTGAATCTGTGGGATTCTGTGGAGGCCATTCAATATTCATTCTTAAGGCAAAGATCGATAGATTCTTGATTAGCACGGGTGTCAAGGGTTATGGGGAGAAGGCAGGAGAATGGGGAATTGCCTATTTCCTTCGCTCTGCACCCGCTGAGTTTCTCCAGCACTTTTGTCTACCATCGAATTTTCCAGCATCTGCAGTTCCTTCTTAAACACATGGCTGATCTATCTATCCCTCCTAACGCCATTCTCCTGCCTTCTCCCCATAACCCATGAACATAGAGTCATTGCCCCGTGCAAATCATAAGTGTCAGGAATATAACCATAACCATATAACCGTATAACAATTACAGCACGGAAACAGGCCATCTCGGCCCTACAAGTCCGTGCCGAACACTTATTCTCCCCTAGTCCCATCTACCTGCACTCAGACCATAACCCTCCATTCCTTTCCCGTCCATATACCTATCCAATTTATTTTTAAATGATAAAATCGAACCTGCCTCCACCACTTCCACTGGAAGCTCATTCCACACAGCTACCACTCTCTGAGTAAAGAAGTTCCTCCCCTCACGTTACCCCTAAACTTCTGTCCCTTAATTCTGAAGTCATGTCCTCTTGTTTGAATCTTCCCTACTCTCAATGGAAAAAGCTTGTCCACGTCAACTCTGTCTATCCCTCTCATCATTTTAAAGACCTATAATTTGTGTCCGAGTGTTTTTTCAACGTGCCGATCAAATGATCATCTCAAACTGTTACGCTTGGCATTATTGCTGTGAATTTAATTATTCTGCAGAGATTTATCAATCGTACTCATCAGTCATAGACTGGCTTATCGTTAAAATATTATCTTCCTCCTCAATTACAAATTGGCAAGTTTGCGAAAGGGGTGATTAGATCCATTGATGTTTCGTAGCAAAATCTGTGCTTTGTATTGAAAGGTCACCAATCGGACACGGAATATGACTTTATCAATAAAGTTGCTCATTGATCATAGTTTAGAAGGTAGACAAACATGCTGGAGGAACTAAGCGGGTGAGGCAGCATCTGTGGAGAGAAGGAATGGGTGATGTTTTGGGTCGAGACCCTTCTTAGAAACATAGAAACATAGACAATAGGTGCAGGAGTAGGCCATTCGGCCCTTCGAGCCTGCAACACCATTCAGTATGATCATGGCTGATCATCCAACTCGGTATCCTGTATCTGTCTTTCACATCTCGGTCCTAAAAGATTTCCCCCTTATCCTTAAACTGTGACCCCTTGTTCTGGACTTCCCCAACATCGGGAACAATCTTCCTGCATCTAGCCTGTCCAACCCCTTAATAATTTTGTAAGTTTCTATAAGATCCCCCCTCAATCTTCTAAATTCTAGCGAGTACAAGCCGAGTCTATCCAGTCTTTCTTCATATGAAAGTCCTGACATCCCAGGAATCAGTCTGGTGAACCTTCTCTGTACTCCCTCTATGGCAAGAGTAGCTTTCCTCAGATTAGGAGACCAAAACTGTACGCAATACTCCAGGTGTGGTCTCACCAAGACCCAGTACAACTGCAGTGGAACCTCCCTGCTCCTATACTCAAATCCTTTTGCTATGAATGCTAACATACCATTTGCTTTCTTCACTGCCTGCTGCACCTGCATGCCTACTTTCAATGGCTGGTGTACCATGACATCTTCAGACTGATGTGGTGGGGAGGGGGGGGGGGGGCAGGAAGAAGAAAGGAAGAGGCGGAGACAGTGGGCTGTGGGAGAGCTGGGAAGGGGAGGGGAAGGAGGGAGAAAGCAAGGACTACCTGAAATTGGAGAAGTCAATGTTCATACCGCTGGGGTGTAAACGACCCAAGCAAAATATGAGGTGCTGCTCCTCCAATTTGCGCTGGGCCTCACTCTGACAATGGAGGAGACCCAGGACAGAAAGGCAGGGGGAGTTGAAGTGCTGAGCCACCGGAATATCAGGTTGGTTATTGCGAACTAAGCGGAGGTGTTGGGCGAAGCGATCGCCAAGCCTGCGCTAGGTCTCACCGATGTAGAGAAGTTAACACCTGGAATCAGTGGATGCAGTGGATGGTCTATTCCACTTTTAGTTTAGTTTAGTTTAGAGATACAGCACGGAAACTAGGCCCTTCGGCCCATCGAGTGTCCTCCGACCAGCGATCACCGCACACTAACACTATCCTCTCACACACACAAGGGACAATTTACAATTATACCAAGCCAATCGACCTACAAACCTGTACGTCTTTGGAGTATGGGAGGAAACTGGAGATCCCGGAGAAAACCCACGCAGGTCACGGGGAGAATGTACAAACTTCATATAGATGGCACACGTAGTCGGGATCGAACCCAGGTCTCTGGCGCTGTGAGGCAGCAACTCTACCGCTGCGCCACCGTTCAACAAAGGCTATCCTGTTCGTTAAGAAGTATTTTTGTACTTTATCATGATGACTCGTTAAAGATTAGTTTATTGTCACGTGTACCGAGGTACAATGAAAGCTTTCTTGCTGCGTGCTATCCAGTCAGCGGAGAGACTATACGTGATTACAATCAAGCCATCTACAGTGTACAGATACAGCACAGAGGGAATAACGTTGAGTGCAAGGTAAAGGCCAGTAAAGTCTGATTAAGGATAGTCCGAGGGTCCCTAATGAGGTAGATGGGAGGTCAGGACCACTCTCTAGATGGGGATGGGATGCTTCAGTTGCCTGATAACTGCTGGGAAGAAACTGCCCCTGTATCTTAGACAATAGACAATAGACAATAGGTGCAGGAGTAGGCTATTCGGCCCTTCGAGCCAGCACCGCCATTCATGGCTGATCATCCACAATCATGTTTCAACATGGAAACAGGCCCTTCGGCCCATCAAATCGATTGATACCCGCACAGTAACACTATCCTACACACACTAAGGACAATTTATATTTTACCGAAGCCAATTAATCTACAAATCTGTATATCATTCGAATGTGGGAGGAAACCGCCATTCAATGTGATCATGGCTGATCATCCCCAATCAGTACCCCGTTCCTGCCTTCTCCCCATATCCCCTGACTCCGCTATCTTCAAGAGCCCTATCTAGCTCTCTCTTGAAAGCATCCAGAGAACATGCCTCCACCGCCCTCTGAGGCAGAGAATTCCACAGACTCACCACTCTCTGTGAAAAAATGTGTTCCCTCGTCTCCGTTCTAAATGGCTTACTCCTTATTCTTAAACTGTGGCCCCTGAGCTGTGTGTTTTCCCAAACTTCTGTACCTCTTGCCGGATGGGAGAGGGGAGAATGCGGGATTAAGAGGGATTTCAGAGTTGCTGATTGTGGGACTCTACCCCTGGCTGAAAGCAGCCGCCGTCAGTAGGACAGGGAATTATCGGGATTTGCCGGCTGATGGGATGCAAGGAGATGGCTTCTCTGGGAGGCCTGACACTTATTGTACGCTGATCTACACACAACTCTGGTGCCCGATCAATAGCACTGTCTATCTTGCAGGATTACAAGTGAAAAACTAATTGGACTCACGGAGAAGAAGACACTTTCGCAGCTGCCGAGCGTGTATTTTCTGGAGTGCCTGGGTAGCGGGCTGGGCCAGGACACAGAGGATGGCGGCAGGTCCATTCTTCGAGCAAACGGCCCTGTTGGAATAATAAAAGAAAGGACCAATGTTGGAAATCTAGAATGGTGGGTGGTCAGCAGAGGAGTCTCGGACACGATGGGCCGAATGGCCTACTCCTGCACCTATTGTCTATTGTTATATCTTTGCATATCCTCATTGAAATCCTCATAACATAACAAGGGCTCATAAAAATAGCGGAGTCAGGGGATATGGGTAGAAGGCAGGAACGGGGTACTGATTGGGGATGATCAGCCATGATCACATCGAAGGGCCGAATGGCCTACTCCTGCACCTGTTGTCTATTGTCTAACATCATTGAAACTTACCCGAATAGGGAAAGGCCTGGATAGAGTGGATGTGGAGAGGATGTTTCCACTAGTGGGAGAGTCTAGGACCAGAGGTCATACATAGCCTCAGGGGTGAAGAAGGGTCTCGACCCGAAACGTCACCTATTCCTTCGTTCCATAGATGCTGTCTCACCCGCTGAGTTTCTCCAGCATTTTTGTCTACCTTCAGAATTAAAGGACGTTGCTTTAGGAAGGAGATGAGGAGGAATCTATTTGGTCAGAGGGTGGTGAATCTGTGGAATTCATTGCCACAGAAGACTGTGGAGGCCAAGTCAGTGGATATTTTCAAGGAAGAAATAGATAGATTCTTGATTAGTATGGGCCTCAGGGGTTATGGAGAAGGAGGCAAGGGAATGGGGTTAGGAGGGAAAAATAGATCAGCCATGATTGAATGGCGTAGTGGACTTTATGGGCCGAATGGCCTAATTCTGCTCCTATCACTTATGAAATCCTCGCACAGTTTACGAGGCTGTTGCCAGGGCTCAAGGGCCTGAGTTATGGGGAAAGGCTAGGACTCTATTCCTTGGAGTGCAGGAAGCTGAGGGGTGATCTTATAGAGGTGTACAAAATTGTGAGAGGAATAGATCGGGTGAACGCACGGAGTATCTTGGCCCAGGGTAGGGGAATTGACAACCATGCCTTCCTGACTTGTAATCAGTGCCCCGACTGATGAAGGCAACCATACACTTTCATTCCCACTCTATCTACTTGCGTTGCAAGGAGTTGTGGACCTCAAGATCTCTCTGTACATCAATGATGTTAAAGGTCTTGCCTTTAACTGTGTACTTTCCCCTCTTCCATTCCACTCCCCAAAGTGCCACACCTCACCCTTGCTTATAAGGTCATAAGGGATAGGAGTAGAATCAGGCCATTCGGCCCATCAGGTCTACTCCTGCCTTCTCCCCATAACCTCTGACTGCTTAGATTAAACTTGGATTAAACTCCTTAACTCCAGTCATGATAGATAATAATAATAATAATAATACATTTTATTTATGGGCGCCTTTCAAGAGTCTCAAGGACACCTTACAAAAATTTAGCAAGTAGAGGAAAAACATGTAAGCGGAATGAAATAAATAGTAGAGACATGACTAGTACGCAAATTAAAGACAGAATTCAATTCAAAACACAATATGAGGCAATTAATGCACAGATGAAAAGGGAGGGGGACGTGGGGCTAAGGATAGGCAGAGGTGAAGAGATGGGTCTTGAGGCGGGACTGGAAGATGGTGAGGGACACGGAATTGCGGATCAGTTGGGGGAGGGAGTTCCAGAGCCTGGGAGCTGCCCTGGAGAAGGCTCTGTCCCCAAAACTGCGGAGGTTGGATTTGTGGATGGAGAGGAGACTTGCTGATATGGATCTGAGGGACCGTGAGGGTTGGTAGGGGGTGAGGAGGTCAGTGAGATATGGGGGGGCCAGATGGTGGAGGGCTTTGTAGGTGAGGACCAGGATTTTGTAGGTGTTTAGGTTTCAGGAATAGCATGACTTGTCATTCATTCTTCAAGATCAATACTGATTTCCTCGGCCAGGTGAAGCATGCAGTGTTTATCAGGCGTACATCAACTGTAGGATACGTTGGACATGCAAGGAAAGGTTAGTTCCTACAACCATGCATGATGGATTACAATTCAAGCACGTTTTATCTTTCAACTCAATATCCACCTTGATCAAAGTCCAAGGACCAAAATCTTATTACAATCTACCATCTTACTTATCCACCTCTGAGATACCTCTTCTTTCTCAAAATATCAGGCAGCTTTGATTGCCTTTTGTTCAGACATATCACTTCAAATACTTGAACTACAGGGGAGTGAGAAATGCTGAATTCTGCAGCTTCCCCTCTGATGGACATGCAGAAACACACACAAAATATTGGCTTCGACATTCTAACAGTAATCTGTACGCAGACATCCAATTCAAACCTCATCTTAGCCATGTGTTCACTTATTAACAAGTTGATTTCCATATTAACAAGGTCCGTGTCCGTCTGGGTAATGATGTTTTTATGTTTTTTATGACAAACCAGAGATCAAGTTTGGACTTTTTCACCCTGGATCAAACTCTTCTCCACAATAAACTTTACTAGGATTCTAAGCTTTTCGTTATATACTGTATATATTTGCTATTCTAACAGCTAACTCAGTTCAGTTTAGTTTAGTTTATTGTCACGTGTACCGAGGTACAGTGAAAAGCTTTTGTTGAGTGCTAACCAGTCAGCGGAAAGACAATGTAACAAGAGGAGTCGAGTATAGGAGCAAAGAGGTCCTTCTGCGGTTGTACAGTGCCCTGGTGAGTTCACACCTGGAGTATTGTGTGCAGTTTTGGTCTCCAAATGTGAGGAAGGACATAGAAACATAGAAAATAGGTGCAGGAGTAGGCCATTCGGCCCTTCGAGCCTGCACCGCCATTCAATATGATCATGGCTGATCATCCAACTCAGTATCCTGTACCTGCCTTCTCTCCATACCCCCTGATCCCTTTAGCCACAAGGGCCACATCTAACTCCCTCTTAAATATAGCCAATGAACTGGCCTCAACTACCTTCTGTGGCAGAGAATTCCACAGATTCACCACTCTCTGTGTGAAAAATGTTTTCCTCATCTCGGTCCTAAAAGATTTCCCCCTTATCCTTAAACTGTGACCCCTTGTTCTGGACTTCCCCAACATTGGGAACAATCTTCCTGCATCTAACCTGTCCAACCCCTTAAGAATTTTGTAAGTTTCTATAAGATCCCCCCTCAATCTTCTAAATTCTAGCGAGTACAAGCCGAGTCTATCCAGTCTTTCTTCATATGAAAGTCCTTACATCCCAGGAATCAGTCTGGTTAACCTTCTCTGTACTCCCTCTATGGCAAGAATGTCTTTCCTCAGATTAGGAGACCAAAACTGTACGCAATACTCCAGGTGTGGTCTCACCAAGACCCTGTACAACTGCAGTAGAACCTCCCTGCTCCTATACATTCTTGCTATTGAGGGAGTGCAGAGTAGGATTCCAGGGGTGCCTCCAAAGCTGAGTACTAATTTCGGGAAGACTCATGAAGATTTTTCAACATGTTGAAATATGTCCACGAGAGCCCTGAGTACCTGCGAGCGGCCATTACCGTAAATCTCCGAGTTCGAATCAGGGCAAACTCGGGAGAGCTCTTTGGATGAACTCGTACCGTGGGACAGGGCTTTTAGACTGATACATGGATAGGATGTTTACTGGATGATTCTATGATTCTATGACAATACTTTAGTTGAGAGACACAGCTTAGATACAGGCCCTTCGGCCCATTGAGTCTATGCCGACCAATGATTGCCCATACACCAGTTTTATCTGACACACTAGGGACAATTTACAGAAACCAATTAGCCTACAGACTCGCACGTCTTTGGAGCGTGGGAGGAAACCGGAGCACCCGGTGACAGGAAGAACGTACAAACTCCGTACAGACAGCACCTGTGGTCAGGATCGAACCCGGGTCTCTGGCGCTGTGAGGCAGCAACTATAACATTGCATCACAATGCCAACTCTATAACTAAAATGTATTGCACAAGTTATGAAGGAATGCGAAAGTCACGAAAATTATTTTTCACACACATACAACAACATAACTTGGACAAGTTATTATGAATTATATTCTCAAGCTGGTGCCATTGTTAAAATACAAAGGCAGATTTTCTTGTGATTGTGTATATTGTAAACTATTCTGTATCCATTTACTCAATGCTTTATGGAGTTGCTGACCCCAAGTGCTTTCAGTGTCAATATAATGTATATTGTATTTCTTATTTATTTCATGGGAAAGTCAGCATAATGCTCTGAGCGAGAATGGAGATACAGATCAAATCTTGATGTATATCAAAATATCACTTGTCACATTATACAATAAGACTGACACAATACATAGGGGTGGTTCCGCTGGTGTGTTTGAGATATGTAAGCACTTAGCTAGGGTGGCACGGTGGCGCAGTGGTAGGGTTGGTGCCTGTAAGCCCTGTCCCACTGTACGAGTTCATTCCAAGAGCTCTCCCGAGTTTGCCCTGATACGAACTCGGAGATTTACGGTAATGGCCGCTCGTCGGTACTCGGGGCTCTCGTGGACAGTTTTCAACATGTTGAAAAATCTTCACGAGTCTTCCCGAGCTTACCTGCCGTTAGCGAGTCTTCCCGAGTACCTGCCGTTAGCGTTACGAGCCGCTAAGAGACGTCCCCGAGCTCCGACGTACCCGCTACGTTCATTCTCCATGCTTACCACGAGTTTGATTATTTTTTTTTTTAACTCGGGAGAGCTCTTGGAATGAACTCGTACCGTGGGACAGGGCTATTACAGTGCTGGTGACCAGGGTTCGATCCCGACTACGGGTGCTGCCTGTACGGAGTTTGTACTTTCTCCCCGTGACTTGCGTGGGTTTTCTCCGAGGCCTTCGGTTTCCTCCCACACTCCAAAGACGTCCAGGTTTGCAGGGCAATTGGCTTCGTTAAAATTGTAAATTGTCTCGAGTGTGTGAAGGATAGCGTTAGTGCAGGGGGGTCGCTGGTCGGCACGGACTCAGTGGGCTGAAGGGCTGAACTGAACTGAACTAAATTCGGGACGACAGATGGCACAATGGGCTAAGTGTTCGGCTGGCAACCGGAAGGTAGCCGTTTGAATCCCGCTTGGAGTGCATACTGTCGTTGTGTCCTTGGGCAAGACACTTCACCCACCTTTGCCTGTGTGTGAATGTGTGTGAATGTGTGTGAGTGATTGGTGGTGGTCGGAGATGCCGTAGGCGCAGATTGGCAGCCACGCTTCCGTCAGTCTGCCCCAGGGCAGCTGTGGCTACAGAAGTAGCTTACCACCACCGAGTGTGACTGAGGAGTGAATGAATAATGCGATGTAAAGCGCCTTGAGTATTAGAAAGGCGCTATATAAATCCCATCCATTATTATTATTATTAAATTCAATTCAAACAAAATGGAAATTTAAAAACAAAAATATAAATGTTGAAGATCTTTAATAAACAATGTATTTCCAACATGAAATTATAATTCTGCTTTTCCTTCCACAGAGTCTGCCTGACCTGCTGAGTGTTTCCTGCATTTTCTGTTTTATTTTATACAAAATACGATTTAAACTGGAGAAAGCAAAGGCTGTCACTTCCGTTGCCGGGATACAAGAGTGGAGACAAGCAATGTGTTATCACTACATTTTGCCACTTGACATCTTTTTAAATGTTCAGAAAACATCTTGTCTTCCTAAACAATTAGCGTGCGGTGCTGAATATTTGCATCACCAGCCCTCTCTGACCTCCGTGTGGAGTGAAGCCTTGTTCTTGTTGGGTTTCGCCAGCTCTCTGTACATTAGTTACACTCTGCTGCTCTCCCATAACGCTAAACAGAGAAAACATATTTCTGCAGCAGTCAGTCTCGAAACCTGCCCTGACATTTCCAAATGATGTGAACTGAATAGATGTGTAGCCAGCATTCTGAGTTTACAGCCTGTTCTTATTAACTCTGTGTATTGGGAATTGTTTTGTTTAGAGATACAACGTGGAAACATGCCCTTCGGCCCAACGAGTCCACGCCGACCTGTGGAATTCTCTGCCACAGAGGGCGGTGGAGGCCGGTTCTCTGGATGCTTTCAAGAGAGCTAGATAGGGCTCTTAAAGATAGTGGAGTCAGGGGATATGGGGAGAAGGCAGGAACGGGGTACTGATTGGGAATGATCAGCCATGATCACATTGAATGGCGGTGCTGGCTCGAAGGGCCGAATGGCCTATTCCTGCACCTATTGTCTATTGACCAGCAATCCCCGCACATTAACACTATCATACACACACACTAGGGACAATTTACCAGTTGGTCTGTGCAGGAAAAAACTGCAGATGCTGGCTTAAACCGAAGGTAGACACAAAATGCTGGAGTAACTCAGCGAGACAGGCAGCATCTCTGGAGAGAAGGAATGGGTGACGTTTCGGGTTGAGGCCCTTATTCAGACTGATGTGGCGGTCAGCCTGATAGTCTCCTGGCCTTGCAGGGGACGTCTGGCACTTGATAATGGACTCGTCAGATCTTCACTGGGTGACTGTCGACATCCCCTCACACTATCTAAGTTTGGCCTAGACCCATATGGCACCTGGCCAGACCTGCCGTACAATGCAGGGAACTGGAGACATTAATGAGTAAAGGACAACTCTGCGGCTCAGGGGGGCATCTATAGGGGGGCGGGGGGGGGGGTGATTGGACAGACAGTGCACAGCGTGGTACGGTGGCGCAGCGGTAGAGTTGCTGCCTCACAGTGCCAGAGGCCCGGGTTCAATCCTGACTATGGGTGCTGTCTTTACGGAGTTTGCACGTTCTCCCCGTGACCTGCGTGGGTTTTCTCCGGGATCTTCGGTTTCCTCCCACACTCCAAAGACGTACAGGTTTGTAGGTTAATTGGCTTGGTGTAAATGTAAATTGTCCCTGGTGTGTGTAGGTCAGTGTTAGTGTGCGGGGGTCGCTGGTCGGCGCGGACTCGGTGGGCTGAAAGGCCTGTTTCCGCGCAGTATCTCTAAACCAAATCTAAACTAGTGTGACCAATGAAGTGGACTCAGTGGGCCTTATCAGAAAGACTACTGCTGTGTATGTGACCCTGTTCCCGTGACTGTAAAATACTGTGGGATGGGCGGAAAATCAGTCGATTAAATAAAATAAAATAAACTAACACTAGTG
The DNA here is from genome assembly GCF_010909765.2 of Amblyraja radiata. Taxonomy (NCBI): domain Eukaryota; kingdom Metazoa; phylum Chordata; class Chondrichthyes; order Rajiformes; family Rajidae; genus Amblyraja; species Amblyraja radiata. The sequence continues at coordinate 46,645,497 of NC_045972.1, read as the reverse complement.
CAGAAAACCAAAGGTCTCAGTGCAACTAAAGACACCGTTCAAAGAACATTGTAAATTGTAAATAAATTGTAAATTGTCCCTAGTGTGGTGTCAGTGTGCGGGGGGACGCTGGTCGGCACAGACTCGGTGGGCCGAAGGGCCTGTTTCCGTGCTGTGTCTCTAAACTAAACTAAATAGTCTGGTTTACAAAGGGTTGACCAATGTTCAGTCTACCAACCCAGAGACACTTCCTCATCTTCTTGCGTATGGCGTGCACATCCTAAAGTTGAAGGACAACTTGTTCTATTTGATGTGTTCAAAAGGGAACTGCAGATGCTGGAATATCGAAGGTACACAAAATTGCTGGGGAAACTCAGCGGGTGCAGCAGCATCTATGGAGCGAAGGAAATAGGCGACGTTTCGGGCCGAAACCCTTCTTCAGACTGATGGGGGGTGGGGAAAGAAAGAAGGAAAAGGGGAGGAGGAGGAGCCCGAGGGCGGGCGGATGGGAGGGTGGGAGGAGACAGCTAGAGGGTTAAGGAAGGGGAGGAGACAGCACGGGCTAGCCAAATTGGGAGAATTCAATGTTAATGCCATAAGGACGCAAGGTCCCCAGACGGAATATGAGGTGCTGTTCCTCCAGCTTCTATTTGATCTTCTATTGTTCTATTTGATCTTATTTGATTGTGCACGCTAGGTTGAATGCATTCATCGAAACAGGGCAGACCACATGAAGGTTGCAATCTCCCACCCCCCAGAGACACTGAACACGTGGCAATAAAGACCAACGATGGCATCAGCGCTGTGTCTCGGAACTAAACCTAAACTGGAACCACAAACGGGGTGAGAGCAACGAAACTTGTCCTCAAAACAAACCTCGCTCAGCTTGTCTTGTCATGTTTAACGTGAGCCGTGAGCTCTCTATTGCTGTCTGACAATGCAGCATACTCCACGGATCCTGAGAAGATTACGGAGAGTCGGTTTGTCAAGGAGGACTATCTCTAACTTCTACAGGTGCACAGTCGAGAGCATGCTGACCAGTTGCATCGTGGCTTGGTTCGGCAACTTGAGCGCCCTGGAGAGGAAAAGACTACAAAAAGTAGTAAACACTGCCCAGTCCATCATCGGCTCTGACCTTCCTTCCATCGAGGGGATTAATCGCAGTCGCTGCCTCAAAAAGGCTGGCAGTATCATCAAGGACCCACACCATCCTGGCCACACACTCATCTCCCTGCTACCTTCAGGTAGAAGGTACAGGAGCCTGAAGACTGCAACGACCAGGTTCAGGAATAGCTACTTCCCCACAGCCATCAGGCTATTAAACCTGGCTCGGACAAAACTCTGACTATTAATAGCCCATTTTCTGTTATTTGCACTTTATCAGTTTATTTATTCATGTGTGTATATATTTATATCATGGTATATGGACACACTGATCTGTTTTGTAGTAAATGCCTATTATGTTCTGTGTGCTGAAGCAAAGCAAGAATTTCATTGTCCTATCAGGGACACATGACAATAAACTCACTTGAACTTGAACTTGGATCAGTATATGGAACGGGGATATGCAGGTGGGATGAAGATGATTCAGTCTGCGCGCTCTTTAACACTCCACCTTTCTCGCGACAGAAGAAATGAATTCAGCGGCAGTGACTGATCCTCGTGTTTGAATTTCGCCTCGTGAGGATTCATCTCGATCAGAAAACGGGGCCAGGTATTATGTGGATCTCTCGTCAAATGGTCATGGCGGCATCTGGTGCTAATGACTCACGGCCATGAGCAGGCGTGTAGCCACTTCCTGTGGCGTTTAGAGTCCGTGCCGACCAGCGATCCCCGCACATTTACACTATCCTACACACACACACACACACTTGGGACAATTTACATTTTATACCAAACCAATTAACCAATTATACCAAGGTCAAGAGAGCCCAGCAGCGACTACACCCTCTCCGAAGACTACGTAAAGCAGGTCTCCCCACTACACATCTACGAACTTTTTATAGGGGGACAATCGAGAGCACATTAACCAACGGCATCACTTCCTGGTTCGGGATCTGCAAGGCGTACGAACGGCACCAACTTGACAGGATTGTGAAGACCGCCAGCAGGATTATTGGTGCTCCACTCCCTTTCTTGCTGGACATATACAGGAAGAGATGTATCAACAGAGCCATCTCCATCATCAAAGACCCCTACCACCCATCGCATCACATATTCTCCATCCTGCCATCTGGGAAGAGGTACAGGAACATTAGCTGCAAAACCAGCAGGATGCTCCTCAGCTTCTTCCCGCAGGCTATAAGACTGTTAAACGGACTTTGCCCCCTGCCAAAGTATCGCGCACCAACCACCAACCTGGACACACTGCAGCAGTTGTCGATCGGAACGCCTGTTGATGTTTAGTAGAGAGTAGTGTGTTTAATTTAATTTGTTCATGATATATGTTTTTTATTTCTAGTTATTTGTTGTTATTTGTACTGCACACTGAATGGACACTGGTTGAGCAACGTTTTTTTGTTTCCTCTGGGTATGTGAGTACTCAGGAAAATGACAATAAAGATATACTGATACTGAACCTACAAACCTGTACGTCTTTGGAGTGCGGGAGGACACCGAAGCACCGGGAAAAAACCTACATAGGTCACGGGGAGAACGTGCAAACTCCGTACAGACAGCACCCGTAGTCGGGATCGAACCTGGGTTTCTGGCGCTGTAAGCGCTGTAATGCCCCTGTCCCACTTAGGAAACCTGAACGGAAACCTCTGGAGACTTTGCGCCCCACCCAAGGTTTCCGTGCAGTTCCCGGAGGTTCCTGTCAGTCTCCCTACCTGCTTCCACTACCTGCAACCTCCGGCAATCACCTGCAACCTCCGGGAACCGCACGGAAACCTTGGGTGGGGCGCAAAGTCTCCAGAGGTTTCCGTTCAGGTTTCCTAAGTGGGACAGGGACATAAGGCAGCAACTCTACCGCTGCGCCACAGTGACCGCCCCATGTGTTCTCTATCCCTGTGCCTCTTTGGGAATACTAGCTCAGACACAAAGTGCTGGGGTGAGGTCTGAAGAAGGGTCTCGACCCGAAACGTCACCTACTCCTTTCCTCCACAGATGCTGCCTGACCCGCTGAGTTACTCCAGCACTCTGTGTGCTTAGCTTTGGGTGTAAACCAGCATCTGCAAGTTCCTTCCCACACAGGTGATGTTACAGGTCGGAACGATAGAGAAGGCCAAAACAATTACAGGGCAGAATACCAGCTTTATTTTTATATAATCAAAAATATTTATTCAAATATTAAAATAATATATACAGTGCAGTAAAAAACACAACAGAAGCCACCACCATAATGCACGATATACTATTATACAACTATCTCGCACTCCGTGTCATAGAAACATAGAAACATAGAAAATAGGTGCAGGAGGAGGCCATTCGGCCCTTCGAACCAGCACCACCATTCATTGTGATTATGGCTGATCGTCCCCTATCAATAACCCGTGCCTGCCTTCTCCCCATATCCCTTGACTCCACTAGCCCCTAGAGCTCTATCTAACTCTCTCTTAAATCCATCCAGTGACTTGGCCTCCACTGCCCTCTGTGGCAGGGAATTCCACAAATTCACAACTCTCTGGGTGAAAAAGTGCTTTTTCACCTCAGTCTTAAATGACCTCCCCTTTTATTCTAAGACTGTGGCCCCTGGTTCTGGAAGTGGGATGTCCAGGATGTATTCCACCCCCTGCGGTGCCCAGCGGTCCCGGAAATCCACCGGGGCGCCCGTGGACAGGGCGTAGTCCCTCTCTAACACCACCCGGGCGCGGACGTAACCCCGGAAAAAGGGGCAGGCAGCTGGCTCGGGCAGCGCCCTCTTCGGCCTGGCGCCGTGACTGGCGGATGGCCAGCTTGGCCGGGGCAGAATACTAGCTTGGCGGGAAGCTGAAATTCACTGCGCCAAGTTTGAAGCACAGTTTGGTTTAGTGCAGAGATACAGTGTGGATAACAGGCCCTTCGGCCCACCGAGTCCAAGCCAGTCACCGCTCACACCAGTTCTATGTCACCCGGAGGACACACATGTGGTCACAGGGAGAACGTGCAAACTCCACACACACACATATACGGACAGACAGCACCCGAGGCCAGGATCGAACCCGGGTCTCCGGCGCTGTGAGGCAGCGGATCTACCCGCTGCGCCACAGGCTGAGACTGAGGGAGGTTTTGCCGACTGCTTTGCTGTTATCAGGGCTGCGTCATCAGTGTTCCTGCACAAGGCCAGATCGTTGATGTGAATCTACAACATTTGCTGACTCCAAGACAAGCTGATTAATTATCCCGACTCGTCTTGGCTCCCGGTCCGTAATTAATTGCCAGTTTGTTCAAAGATCATCCGAAAACTGACAACGAATGAAAAGAAAAATGAACCCTGAGCCAAGTGAAGGTAGACACAAAAATGCTGGAGTAACTCAGCGGGACAGGCAGGCAGCATCTCTGGGGAGAAGGAATGGGTGACGTTCAGGTCCAGATCTTCTTCAGACTGATGGCAGGGAAGAGGCCAAGAGATGGATATATATTTTTGGTGTTTGCATTCAGCCCGGGGAGATAGAGACAGGCGAAGTCGGCCACATTTCCCTCTCGGGTCGTCCTGATGGGATCAAGGACACGAGACACTGACCGATGGGCATTGCGGGGAAGTACAAACAGTGGCGGAAATGAGAGCGGCAGGAGTAACAGATGATGCAGGTGGGGTAGCTCTCTCCAACTCTCCAGGTAGGACAACAAGGCTTAAACATTGCCCGCTGAACCATGTGCACATTACCACCAACCCCTCCCCGCCATCTGCTCAGCACCTCGACCCGTTACACTGCACGGACTAAATGGACGTCAGAACAAGCACGCCTAATCAATCTCCGGTCGACATACGTTTAAACAAAGAACCAACAGGGCTCCTTATTGCCTCCACGAACCGCTTGAATTCTCCTCCTCAATGTTTTTTTTAGTTTAGAGATACAGCGCGCAAACAGGCCCTTCGGCCCACCGAGTCCTGGCCGACCAGCGATCCCCGCACACTTACACCATCCTATACACACTAGGGACAATTGACGCTTACACCAAGCCAATTAACCTACAAACCTGCACGTCTTTGGAGCGTGGGAGGAAACCGAACATCTCAGAGAAAACCCACGCAGGTCACGGGGAGAACGTACATAGAAACACAGAAGCATAGGAAAATAGGTGCAGGAGGAGGCCATTCAGCCCTTCCAGCCAGCATTGAATGTGATCATGGCTGATTATCCCCAATCAGTACCCCGTTCTTGCCTTCTCCCCATATCCCCTGATTCCTTTAGCCCAAAAAGCTAAATCTAACTCTCTCGTACAAACTCCGCATAGACAGCACCCGTAGTCGGGATCGAACCCGTGTCTCCGGCGTTGCAAGTGCTGTAAGGCAGTAACTCTACCGCTGCGCCACTGTGTCGCCATTTTGTGTTCACTTTAGTGGCGTTTTAGAGAAACAGCGTGGAATCAGGCCCTTCAGCCCACCGAGTCGGCACCGACCAGCGATCCCCGCACACTAACACTATCCTACACACACCAGGGACAATTTCATATTCATACCAAGCCAAGTAACCTACAAACCTGCACGTCTTTGGAGTGTGGGAGGAAACCTGGAGCACCTGGTGAAAACCCACGCAGGTCACAGGGAGAACGTGCAAACTCCGTACAGACAGCACCCGCAGTCAGGATCGAACCTGGGTCTCTGGCGCTAGAGAAGAATGCTAACATATATTTGGTGTTTTGTGACCTTAAAACTCACTGTAAACAGGGATTTTCACCATCTGCTGCTGTCTCTGCCATCACGGTGAAGGAAATAAATATAGAACAAGACAAATAATTCTGTCACTTTCAGACGGGAACACAAATAGAAGCTGAATATTTTTACAGAATGGGAAAAACCATGTAAGACAAACAGAAAATGTAAATAGCTTTCAGTGGCGCAGCGGTAGAGTTGCTGCCTTACAGTGCTTGCTGCAACAGAGACCCGGGTTCGATCCCGACCACGGGTGCTGTCTGTACGGAGTTTGCATGTTCTCCCCGTTAGATAGAGCTCTAGGGGCTGGAGGAGTCAAGGGATATGGGGAGAAGGCAGGCACGGGTTATTGATTGGGGACGATCAGCCATGATCACAATGAATGGCGGTGCTGGCTCAAAGGGCCGAATGGCCTCCTCCTGCACCTATTTTCTATGTTTCTATGTTTCTATGATATGTGGAGAAGATAGGAATGGGGTACTGATTGGGGATGATCAGCCATGATCACATTGAATGGCGGTGCTGGCTCGAAGGGACGAATAGCCTACTCCTGTACCTATTGTCTATTGTCTATTGTAACTAAACTAAATTAAAACTGAAGGTGTTCTGAATCGGGTTATCGATAGGGGACGATCAGCCATGATCACAATGAATGGCGGTGCTGGCTCGAAGGGCCGAATGGCCTCCTCCTGCACCTGTTTTCTATGTTTCTATGTTTCTATGAGCTGTTTTCAGTGCAAACAGTAGCTTTGCCTCGAGTTGAACACATGCCATTTTTCGAGCTACCTACTGAGATGCCTGATTAATACACGGGCTAACATGAAGTGACGCAGTGCCTAACATCTGACTGTAAATACAGCATGTATCTAAGTTTTACACACAAGTGCATGGTCTGGAGAAACGCTACACAGATTCACTCAGTACCTTGTACCACCATAAACACCCCTGTAGCTTAAAGAGGCAAATTATTAAATCTAAGAAAATACGCTGAATAATGCTCAAAACATCTTCAGACTTTTTTCCTGAAACGATAAACTGTTTAAGAAGGAACTGCAGATGCTGGTAAAATCGAAGGTAGACAAAATGCTGGGGAAACTCAGCGGGTGAGGCAGCATCTATGGAGCGAAGGAATAGGTGACGTTTCGGGTCGAGACCCGGAAGGGTCTCGACCCGAAACGTTACCTATTCCTTCGCTCCATAGATGCTGCCTCACCCCCTGAGTTTTTCCAGCATATTTGACTACCTTTGTGTGCCTGAATGATCCGAAACATCACCTATTCTTCACTCCACAGATGCTGCCTCACCCGCTGAGTTTCTCCAGCATTTTTGTCGACCACGACTTCCAAGTGATTATGGTGGCACGGTGGCGCAGCATCTAAAAGACATCTGGACTGGTACGTGGATAGAGGGGCATGAGTCCAAACGTGGATTAGTTTAAAGGTACACAAAATTGCTGGGGAAACTCAGCGGGTGCAGCAGCATCTATGGAGCGAAGGAAATAGGCAACGTTTCGGGCCGAAACCCTTCTTCAGACTGATGGGGGGTGGGGGGGGAGAAGGAAGGAAAAGGGGAGGAGGAGGAGGAGCCCGAGGGCGGGCGGATGGGAGGGTGGGAGGAGACAGCTAGAGGGTTAAGGAAGGGGAGGAGACAGCAAGGCTAGCAAAATTGGGAGAATTCAATGTTAATGCCATAGGGACGCAAGGACCCCAGAACGGAATATGAGGTGCTGTTCCGTCCATTTCCGCTGTTGCTCACTCTGGCAATGGAGGAGACCCAGGACAGAGAGGTCGGATTGGGAATGGGAGGGGAGTTGAAGGTGCTGAGCCACCGGAGTTCAGTAGGTTATTGCGGACTGACCGGGAGTTCAGTAGGTTATTGCGGACTGATCGGGAGTTCAGGTAGTTATTGCGGACTGATCGGGAGTTCAGGTAGGTTATTGCGGACTGATCGGGGGAGTTCAGGTAGGTTATTGCGGACTGATCGGGAGTTCAGGTAGTTATTGCGAGTTTAAGTTTAGCTTTAGAGATACAGCGCAGGAAAAACGGCCCTTCGACCCGCCGGGTCCCGCGCGGGACCAGCGATCCCCGCACATTAACGCTATCCTACGCCCACGAGGGGACAATTTTACATTTACACCAAGCCAATTAACCTACAAACCTGCACGTCTTCGGAGCGTGGGAGGAAAACCGAAGATCTCGGAGAAAACCCACGGGGAGAACGTGCAAACTACGCCAGGTAGTTGGGATTGAACCCGGGTCTCCGTCGCTGCATTCACCGCTAGGCAACAACTCTACCGCTGCGCCACCGTGACCGCCACCGTTATACACGGGACAAGCCTAAATGGGGCATCTTGGTCGGCATGGACCAGATGGGCCGAGCGGCCTGTTTCCGCTCTGTTTTGGCGCGCGACTCCACACGTAACCCCTGCTTCTCTTTCCGCAGATGCTGCCTCTCTTGCCGATCGCCTCCTCTGCGTTTTCTGTTTAAAAAAAAAATTTGCCCAAACCGTCAGCGAATAACTGACCATAAAGAATTGTAAATAATGAAGGTGTGAAGTTCCTGTTCGTGAGGATTACGGCGCAAAACCAGAATGTGATGGAAAGACATCCCGACCAAGAGATGAAAGGTACAGGAACATTTCGGGCCTGATTCCTCATTACTCTGCAGATCAAAGTGGGATCACATCGGAGATGGAATCTTTGTCCGGGCGAGTGATTATTAACGCTCTTCCTGCATCCCGCACTATGACTTCAGAAAGGCTCAAACAAAAGAACAAATCGGCAGTCAAGGCGTTGTAATGCCAGGGATAAATAAAACGAGAGATACAAGGACCAGAACCTGGTGACTCTTGCTCATGGACACAGTGGCTGTTCCGGCACGATACGATGGGATAGAACTTTATTTATCCCAGGAGGGAAATTGATCTGCCAACAGTCTTAAAAACACAAAATACATGAAACATGGATGCCATTGTGTTGTGTTACGTGAAGTTGACGTTTGGAGACGTAAAGCTAAATAGCGCGGACACAGGCCACTCGGCCCATCACGTCCATATATGATACTATACATTCTGAAGGTAATGGAGGTTTGTTCTTCTGCATGGCAACAACCTCACTGATCTATGTGCACAAAAAGAATGTCACTCTACCTTGGAACACGCTGTGATAAAGAGTTCATTTATTCATGTGTGTATATATTTATATAATGGTATATGGACACACTGATCTGTTCTGTAGTCAATGCCTACTATGTTCTGTTGTGCTGAAGCAAAGCAAGAATTTCATTGTCCTATCAGGGACACATGACAATAAACTCTCTTGAATCTTGAATCCATTGAAGGAACCGCAGGTCCACTAAACATTATTCACGTTATTCCCTTCATCACGGCTCGATTGTATTCATGCATAGTCTTTCCGCTGACTGGTTAGCGCGCAACAAAGGAGCTTGTCACTGTACCTCGGTGACAATAAACTAGACTCAACTAAACTCAAATTCAGGTGCTGGATTCTTGATCAAAACACAAAAGTGCCGGAGGAACTTAGCTGATCAGCGGAATGTAAAGGAGGGTCTCGACAACAAAACGTCACCCATTCCTTCTCTCCCGAGATGCGGCCCGTCCCGCTGAGTTACTCCGCCATTTTGTGTCTAACCTCCCCCTCTAAAGATGTGCCTGTTTCGGCGCTGGGTGACTCTATGAACTGAAGTTGTAGCTTTGGAGACAGTCGGCTCTGAACTGCCGACCCACCGGAGCAGACAGCCAGCTCGAATGCACCGCCCGCCTCTCTATGTTATATTATATACACAGCGATATTGAACTGGTTTATTTTGTTCCTTCTCGTTCCCAGTCACAGCATGTCCGTGAGGCAAGCGCGACTCAGACAATTGTGTAAAAGAAATTAATACTCAAAGATTTGCCTGCCCCCCCCCCTCAAACTGCCTGGGTACAGGTCACTAGAAAATGGCCTGACCCAAAATATCACCCATTTTGTGGAGATAGGAACTGCAGGTGCTGGATTAGGCCAAAGATAGACACAAAGTACTGGAGTAACTCAGCGGGTCAGGCAGCATCACAGGAGAAAAATTAATGTCACCAATGTGACCAAAATATCACTGATCCATTCTATATCACAACTATCCATCCACCCCTGACTCTCGGTCTGAAGAAGGGTCACGACCCGAAACATCACCTATTCCTTCTCTCCAGAGACGCTGCCTGTCCCGCTGAGTTACTCCAGCTATTTGTGTCCATCTTCAGTGTAAACCAGCGTCTGCAGTTCCTTCCAACACACGAGCTGCCAGAGGAAGTAGTTTAGGCAGGTGCCATAACTGAACTGTCCTGAGCTACTATCCACCTCATTGGAGACCCTCAGACTGTCTTTAATCGGGCTTTACCTTGCATTAAACGTCATTCCCTTTATCATGTATCTGTACCGCTCGACTGTAATTGTATATAGTCTTTCCGCTGACTGGTTAGCACGCAACAAAATCGCCTTTCACTGTACCTCAGTACACGTGACAATAAACTAACTAACTAAATTTAAAAGATTTGGAAAGAATACATGGATAGGAAGATTTCAAGAGAGAGCTAGATTGGGCTTTTGAAGATAGAGGAGTCAGGGGATTATGGGGAGAAGGCAGAAAACATGGGTAATGATTTGGGGCTGATCAGCCATGACACATTGAATGGCGGTGCTGGCTCGAAGGTTCAAAGTGGCCATACTCCTGCACCTATTGTCTATTGTTATTGTCATAAATGGATTAGTTTACCTGGGGACATCTGGTGGCATGGGCTAGTTGGGCCGAAGGGCCCTGTTTCTGCGCTGGATGTCTTTTTATGCTGATATATCAGTGCAACTACATTAAATATTCCTCTTTTGACCTTGGCCAATATATTGTGCTTGTTAGGTTTTGATTTTAACAGGCAGAAGGCGACGTGCTTTTGTGCTCCAGAGATGTTGACCTGTAATGTGGCCGTGGGTCTGGCGGCTCTCATTCCATGTGAAGGTTTAAAATGGCTTTGCAGAGAGTAAGGGAAATAATGAGTTACAAGACTGTCAGGAAATGGACACCCAGGTAGGTATTAAATCACAATGAAGGAGAACAATTTAATGCTTGTGGCCAGTGCAGTTACAGTACGACGCATCCTGCTTCATCCAATTCTCATGCCTGGTTTGAAAGTAATCTATTGTACATATACTACAGAGACTCAATCCTGGACTAACACTCTGTCACCTTAAATTGGTATCTTGTCTACAGCTGGCTGCTGTTTAATATTAATTTGTAATGGCGCCCCGCTGTGTGAGACCGAATATCGTTTGTTACCAATAATCCACAGGAGCTCGGCAGCAAATTACAGGACCAGGCTATTGAGGGATCCTAATATGTCTGCAATACGTTCCTGGCCAATTATTGCAGAATTATGTACCCTGCATCACATGAGACGTGACTTGTGATCGTGCAAAAATTATACTGCCGCAATATCTAATTTACTACAATGCTGAGAATCCTCAGGACTCCTCCTTGATCTGACTTTACTTGCTTTATCTTGCACTAAACGTATTCCTTTTATCGTCCCTTTAAAATGCTTGACCCAGGCCTCTCCTCCCCCCCCCCCCCCCCCACACATCTGCACACGGATCAAAGGCTTCTCACAAACCGCCCACAGAGAGTTAAAACCAGCCCCCCACATCTCCTCCTCCTCCATCACACTGAGCAGTGGCGCACCTCAAGGCTGTGTGCTGATCCCGCTCCTCTACTCCTTATACACCGATCATTGTACACCTGCCCACCCTTCCGACACCATTATTACATTTGCTGGCGACACAACTGTTGTCGGGCTCACCTCGGGGGCAGGGGGGGGTGGGGGGGGATTCAGGGACGAGACTGTCAAGGGTGGTGTTCAGTAAATAACCTGACACTGAACACAAAGGAGCTGACACTGGACTTCAGGAGGAAAGGGGACGCAGGCAGGACGAGACACACATGGGCCATGTGTGGAAAGGGTGCAGACTTTCAAATTCCTAGGAGCCCTCATATCCGAGGACCTCTCCTGGTCGGCTAACACCACTGCAACCATCAAGAGTTGGATGATCAGCCATGATCATATTGAATGGCGGTGCTGGCTCGAAGGGCCGAATGGCCTACTCCTGCACCTATTTTCTATGTTTCTCTGTAAGAGAGCACAACAGGGACTCCACTTCCTGAGAGTGGTCAAGAGGCACAAGACCAAGCAGAAGCTGCTGGTGGCCATCTATCGGGCGACCATTGAGAGTGTACTGACACATTGCACGCCAGTGTGGTACTGTCTGCAGGCAGCTCTGCTGCAGATACGAAAGCGCTCCAGAGAGGGGTAAAAACAGCAGAGAGAATCACCGGCTGCCCACTGCTCTCTCTGGAGGACATTGCCACCTCACGCTGCCTCAGCAGAGCCACTAACATCATCAAAGACTCCACCACCTTATTAAACTGTTGCCCTCTGGCAGGCGTTACAGGTCAGCCAAAACACGCACCTCCAGACTCAGGGACAGTTTCTTCCCCAAAGCAATCTTCACACTCAGCATGAAAAAACACCGAGTATTACTCATGCTGCACTCTTCCATGCTGCTACCCACCATGTACAGTACTTACGTTTAATACCTAGTTTCTAACATTGTTTTTAAATTGTGTCCTGTGTTTTTATGCTTGTATATTAAGCACCAATGGAGTATCAATAACAGGTAGACAAAAATGCTGGAGAAACTCAGCAGGTGCGGCAGCATCTATGGAGCGAAGGAAATAGGCAACGTTTCGGGCCGAAACCTTTCTTCAGACTGATGTGGGGGGGGAGAAGAAAGGAAAAAGGAAGAGGAGGAGCCCGAGGGCTGAAGGAGAGCTGAGAAGGGGAGGAGACAGCTGGGGCTACCGGAAATTGGAGAATTCAATGTTTATGCCACTAGGGTGCAGACTGCCCAAGCGGAATATGAGGTGCTGCTCCTCCAATTTCCGGTGGTGCTCACTCTGGCCATGGAGGAGGCCCAGGACAGAAAGGTCGGATTCAGAATTACAATTTTGTTGTATGCAGTGCTTACAACTACGAATAAAGGCATTTCATTTCATTTCCTGTATCTGTACACTGTGGACGGCTCGATTGTAACCATGCCTAATCTTCCCACTGGCTGGTTAGCAAAAGCTTTTCACTGTACCTCGGTACACGTGACAATAAACCAGACTAAGATGACAAAATCTATGACAAGCTAACGGCACAGCAACAGAGCTACTGCCTTACAGCGCCAGGGAGTTTACATGTGCTGTCTGTACGGAGTTTGTACGTTCTCCCCGTGACCTGCGTGGGTTTTCTCCGTGATCTTCAGTTTCCTCCCGCACTCCAAAGACGTACAGGTTTGTAGATTGAAGATTCCCAAGCAGTCGTTCCAGGTGCGACAAAGGTTCACCTGTATCTCCTCCAACCTCATCTACTGCATCCGCTGCTCTAGATGTCAGCTAATTTACATCGGTGAGACCAAGCGTAGGTTGGGCGACCGGTTTCGCCCGACACACCATCCGCTAGTCCGCCTTAACCCTACCTGAACCTCCCGTGTGGCTCAGCACTATCAACTCCCCCTCCCATTCCCATCCGACCTTCTTCCTGGGTCTCCCTCCATTGCCAGAGTGAGGCCACAGGCGGAAATGGAGGAACAGACACCTCAATATCCGTCTGGGGGTCCTTGCGCCCTTAGTGCATCAACATTGGAATTCCCCCAATTTGAGCAGCCCGTGCTGTCCCCTCCCCTTCCTTCACCCTCTAGCTGTATCCTCCCACCCTCCCATCCGCCCGCACCTCGGGCTCCTCCTCCTCCCATTTTCCTTCTTTACTTTCCCCACCCCCCATCAGTCTGAAGAAGGGTTTTACGGCCGCAACGTCCGCCCTATTTCCTGTCGCTCCATAGGATGCTGCTGCACCCGCTGAGTTCCTCCCATCCATTTTGTGTACCTTCAGGTTTGTAGATTAATTGGCTCGGTATAAATGTATAGCGTGTGTAGGGTAGTGTCCGTGTGCGGGGATCGCTGGTCGGCCCAGACTCGGTGGGCCAGAGGGCCTGTTTCCGCGCTGTATCTCCAGACTCTAAACTAAACTAAGTGGCAGTCGTGAATGCGTCTACGCAGCTAGTGTTGTGCACAGCAGGGGAGTTGTCCTTTGCATCTCAGCACTCAATAAATCTCCAACCCGCACTCATTGTGCTGGTGGCCAGACCACCAGAACTGTTGCCACTCATTCACTCGCCAGTGAGAATGATTTATGCGTTTGTTAAACCACTCACACAACCTCTCTGCAATGGACACCACAGTTTTGGAAATAACTAATTATGGGCTGAATCGTAGTTGGATTTTATGCAGCATAAAAAGATGTTAGTGAGAAAAAACTAACATACATGCAGTTAAAAATTACAATTCCCACAGCACTATTTAAATAGCTAAGTCTGGGGTCAGTTTTAGTTTAGAGATACAGGGTGCACAGGCCCTTTGGCCCACCGAGTCCCCGCATACTAACCCTGCACACACTAGGGACAATTTTACATTCACAGAACATAGAAACATAGAAAATAGGTGCAGGAGGAGGCCATTCGGCCCTTCGAACCTGCACCGCCATTCATTGTGATCATGGCTGATCGTCCCCTGTCAATAACCCGTGCCTGCCTTCTCCCCGTATCCCTTGACTCCACTAGCCCCTAGAGCTCTATCTAACTCTCTCTTAAATCCATCCAGTGACTTGGCCTCCACTGCCCTCTGTGGCAGGGAATTCCATAAATTCCCAACTCTCTGGGTGAAAAAGTTTTTTCTCACCTCAGTCTTAAATGACCTCCCCTTATTTATACCAAGCCAATTAGCCTACAAACCTGTCCGTCTTTGGAGAAGACAATAGACAATAGATGCAGGAGGAGGCCATTCGGCCCTTCGAGCCTGCACCGCCATTCAATGCGATCATGGCTGATCATGTCTCGGAGAATCTCCACATAGTCACGGGGAGAACGTACAAACTCGGTACAGACAAGCACTTGTGGCCAGGATCGAACCCGGGTCCCTGGTGCTGTAAGTGCTTTAAGGTAGCAACTCTACCGCTGCGCCACTGTGCCGCACAGATGCAAGAGGCCTGTTCCTGTGATGTACCCTTCCATGTTCTAAGGTAGACAAAAGTGCTGGAGAAACTCAGCGGGTGCAGCAGCATCTATGGAGCGAAGGAAATAGGCAACCTTTTGGGCCGAAACTCTTCTTCATTTCTTGACCTCATTATCTCCATCGCAGGTGATAGACTTCCGACCGACATCCACTATAAACCCACTGACGCCCATGGCTATCTAGACTACACTTCTTCCCACCCTGCTTCCTGTAAGGACTCCATCCCCTACTCCCAATTCCTCCGTCTACGCCGCATCTGCTCCCAGGATGAGGTGTTCCACACCAGGGCATCGGAAATGTCCTCATTCTTCAGGGAACGGGGGTTCCCCTTCCCTACTATAGATGAGGCTCTCACCAGGGTCTCTCCCATACCCCGTAACACTGCTCTCTCTCCCGATCCCCCACTCGCAACAAGGGCAGAGTCCCCCTAGTCCTCACCTTCCACCCCACTAGCCGTCACATACAACAAATAATCCTCCGCCATTTTCGCCACCTCCAACATGACCCCACCACCACTCGCCACATCTTCCCATCTCCCCCCCCCTCCAATCTGCTTTCCGCAAAGACCGCTCCCCCCGTAACTCCCTTGCAACCGCACTTTTATTTTTTATTTTTTTAAACCAGCACTTTTGTCTACGTTCGATTTTCCAGCATCTGCAGTTCCTTCTCAAACAACATGTTCCACGTTCTGCATTAATATGTTATGAAGATGTTGCAAGCAGATTAAAGAAATGCTCAAAGGTTGCTGGTGGGGAGAGGAGAATGAATGGCTCACAATTTTAATGGGTTGTGATTTTTTTTGCACGAATCTGCTTCACGATGCTTTGATTGCCCCGGTTTTGTTCCCTGTTTATGAACAATATAATGGGAACTTGATGGCCTCATCCTTATTCATTAATAATAATGGCACTATCTAACTACAAGAGGAAAATGTCACATTATAATCAAAAAAGCATCATTCAAGATAAACCTGAAGCAATAATGATTCATATTAATGAGTCGAGTTGATAATTACGGAGAAGATACAACTGCAGATGTTATTTTTCGTATCAAGGGCCAAAGCTCTCTTTCATTAACTATCAATGACATTATAATTTTCTCTTATAAAGTCTATTTCAACACACATATTTAATTTGGAAAGTATTAACTTAATTTCCTGGCAGATAATATATGGCAACACTGAGACACTGATGAACTGATTATCTTTTTGTCACACAACACTCAAATAAAGGCATTAGTTGTTATATTCTAGCCTGACCTGACCACTAACATCTTTTAATATTAATTAAATTACACCTCATCGAGCTCAATTTAATTTAGTGGCTTAAGTATCTGTTTTAAACGCAATCTTTTCTGCGTATTAAGATGATCTGATTATGATGCACGCCTATTATAATCGGCGTGTAGCGGAAATCTTAAATGTCCACTGTTATAGAACATAGAACAGAAGAGTTACAGCACAGGAATGGACACTCCTAGCCCATAATGTACATGCCGAACATCATTCCATGCTGATCTCCCTCCATTCCATACGGGTATGCTGAGAGAATGGAGCGGCTGGGCTTGTACACTCTGGAATTTAGAAGGATGACATGGGATCTTATTGAAACATATAAGATTATTGAGGGTTTGGACATGCTAGAGGCAGGAAACATGTTCCTGATGTTGGGGGAGTCCAGAACCAGAGGCCACAGTTTAAGAATAAGGGATAAGCCATTTAGAACGGAGATGAGGAAACACTTTTTCTCACAGAGAGTGGTGAGCCCAAAACAACCGTGGCTGAAGCTGCAATAAAATGGTTGCTCTGACATTCGCTTCAGTAGTTGCACGATGTAGTGGACTTCAACTGTCATCGCCCGCTAACAGCATTAACTGACATTACCGTTCCTACTGGAAGGAGCAATAGGGACCTGGCTGGAGGGACTGTCGTGAGGGAGGGGGGAAAACAAAGGGGAACCTGGAGCGGGGGGGGGGGGGGACTTTGTAACTTTGTAAGCGTCCTTTATGGGCGACCATTTGCATACCTTGGGCATGCAAGCAAAGAATTTCACTGTGGCTTAAAATACTCAATTCAATTCAATGGTGAGTCTGTGGAATTCTCTGCCTCAGAGGGCGGTGGAGGCAGGTTCTCTGGATGCTTTCAAGAGAGAGCTAGATAGGGTTCTTAAAAACAGCGGAGTCAGGGGATATGGGGAGAAGGCAGGAACGGGGTACTGATTGGGGATGATCAGCCATGATCACATTGAATGGCGGTGCTGGCTCAAAGGGCCAAATGGCCTACTCCTGCACCTATTGTCTATTGTCTATTATCTATTGTCAGGGGTTCTGGGGAGAAGGCGGGAGAATGGGGTTATGATGGAGAGATAGATCAGCCATGATTGAATGGCGGAGTAAACATGATGGAGGTGTGCGTTTCACACTTCTGTACCTCTTGCCTGATGGGAGCGGGGAGAAGACGGAGTGGCCGGGGTGAGACTGGTCCTTGATTATGCGGCTGGCCTTGCCAGGGCAGCGTGAGGTGTAGATGGTGTCGATGGAAGGGAGGTCGGTTTGTGTGACGGTCTGGGCAGCATCCACAACTTCCTGTTGTCTCCCACTAGAGTTTCACCAAGCACCTACAGTGAGTTCAGAATTTTCCTTAATTTTTTTGTTTTTGTTTGTTTTTGTCTTTTTATTTGTTTTAAGTTTTTACTCATTTACTCTGCGACTCCCTTCTTTGGTAGTTTAGGGGTTTACACATTCACGAGCTCTTTCACTCTCTCTTTCTTGCTCTTTTTCTCTTTTTCTATTTCATTTTTGTCAAAATTAAAATGGAAGATGTACACTAAATGTATTTTGTCACATGCCGCGGTTTATAATGTACACTGCTTCTAATAAAAAATATTATTTAAAAAAAAAAAAAAATTTGGATTCAATTCATCTCTTTTAATAATGCACCATAAAACCAGGAGAGAAATGCATTTGCTTCGTGGTTTGGAAATGTTATAGCATTTGCAAACACAATCAAATAGTGCTTACATTTCTTCCAAGGACAACCTTTGTAGCTCGTAAGAGAAGCGCAAAATGAAACATTTATGGAACAGGCGCTTAAAGTGTGTGCTGTCAATGGGAATTGCTTAACTGGTCTGCCTCCAGATGTTGACACAAGGAACTGCAGATGCCGGTTCACAAGAAAAGAGCCAAAGTGCTGGAGTAACTCAGCAGGTCAGGCATCATCCCTGGAGGACATGGATAAGTGACGGTCGGGTCCCTGCCCTGCTTCAGACTGAGGTTTTGGGTCAGAAAGATCCCATCTTCACGTTCTCCGGAGATGCTGCCTGAACCGCTGAGTTGCTCCAGCACTTTGTGACTTTTTTTTCCCCACCAGAAATACCTGATCTCGGTCGGAGTGTCTGGTCTTAGATGAGAGTTAACACCACACCTGTCCTTTAGACTTTGATGGAACATCAAACACCACAGCATCGGAACAAGGCCATTTGGCCCATTACGTCTGTGGCGGCCATTTACAATAGACAATAGACAATAGGTGCAGGACTAGGCCATTTGGCCCTTCGAGCCAGCACCGCCATTCAATGTGATCATGGCTGATCATCCCCAATCAGTACCCCGTTCCTGCCTTCTCCCCATATCCCCTGACTCCGCTATTTTTAAGAGCCCTATCTAGCTCTCTCTTGAAAGCATCCAGAGAACCCGCCTCCACCGCCCTCTGAGGCAGAGAATTCCACAGACTCACCACTCTCTGTGAGAAAAAGTGTTTCCTCGTCTCTGTTCTAAATGGCTTACTCCTTATTCTTAAACTGTGGCCCCTGGTTCCCCCAACATCGGGAACATGCTTCTTGCCTCTAGTGTGTCCAAGCCCTTAACAATCTTATGTGTTTCAATGAGGTACCCTCTCATCCTTCTAAACTCCAGAATGGAGGAGTAGACCCGATGGACCAAATGGCCTAATTCTGCTCCTATCACTTATGAATCTATGAAACATTATGTCAAGATACACTGATTTTGTCTATTTCAAGTTCAAGTTCAAGTTCAAGTGAGTTTATTGTCATGTCTATCGTCATTGACATAGACATTGTCATTGTCTATCTGCACATGATCCATATCCTTCCATTGAGTGAGTGGAATAAAGTAGGAGAGAATTGCATTTTTTTCATTATAATATCAAAGATGATTAATCCAATTATGGAGCGTGAAAAATGGTCTTGCTGAAACCGAGAAGTGTGTATAACCACTAAACATGGCCACCAGATCATCACCAGAAAGCCAATGGCATGTTGGCCTTCATTGCGAGAGGATTTGCGTTTAGGAGCAAGGAGGTCCCACAGCAGTTGTACAGGGCCCTGGTGAGACCACACCTGGAGTATTGTGTGCACTTTTGGTCTCCTAATTTGAGGAAGGACATTATATCTATTGAGGGAGTGCAGCGTAGGTTCACCAGGTTAATTCCCGGGATGGCGGGACTGACATATGATGAAAGAATGGGTCGGCTGGGCTTGTATTCGTTGGAATCTAGAAGGATGAGATGGGATCTTATAGAAACATATAAAATTCTTAAAGGACAGGCTAGATGCAGGAAAAATGTTCCCGATGTTGGGGGAGACCAGAACTAGGGGCCACAGTTTAAGAATAAGGGGTAGGCCATTTAGGACTGAGATGAGGAAAAACATTTTCACCCAGAGAGTTGTGAATCTGTGGAATTCGCTGCCACAGAAGGCAGTGGAGGCCGATTCACAGGATGTTTTCAGGAGAGAGTTAGATTTAGCTCTAAGGGCAAAGGGAATCAAGGGATATGGGGAAAAAGCAGGAATGGGGTACTGATTTTAGATGATCAGCCATGAACATTTTGAATGGCGGTGCTGTCTCGAAGGGCCGAATGGACAGGCCATTCATCCCTCATTGTTATGCTGGACATGATGGGGTCAAATAATCTCCTCTTATTATCTCCTGCATATCCATGTGTCTGACACAGACAGACCCAAAAGGCTGGAGTAACTCAGCGGGACAGGCAGCATCTCTGGCGTTTAAGAGGCTTTTACATTATTTGAGACTACTTTAGACCTGAAACAGGCCTTTCAGCCCACCAAGTCCACACCGACTAGTGGTCACCCTGTCCACCAGTACGATCCTACACACTTACTTGGGGACAATTTACAATTTTACCGAAGCCAATTAACTTACTAATGTTTAATGTTTTATGTATCATTCTTAACCGTCATTGTATGTCAAGTTGTCACTTGCGGGCGGAGCACCAAGGCAAATTCCTTGTATGTGAATACTTGGCCAATAAACTTATTCATTCATTCATTCATTCATTCACAATGAACCTGTGCGTCTTTGGAGTGTGGGAGGAAACCGGAGCACCCGGGGAAAACCCACGCGGTCACGGGGAGAACTTGCAAACTCCGTACAGACAGCACCCGTTGTCAGGATCGAACCTGCGTCTCTGGAGCTGTGAGGCAGCAACGCTGTACTTCTCCAAGTAGGCATGAAGATATGTGGCACAGGGCATCACAATAGTGCAGCTGGTGGAGCCGCTGACTCACAGCACAAGGCACCCAGCTCTCTGCGTGGAGTTCGCACGTTCTCCATTGGACTGCATCGATTTCCTCCGGGTGCTCCATTTCCCCCCCCCCCCCCACATCCCAACTACTTGTGGATTTGCAGGCTAATTGTCCCTCTGTAAATCACCCCTCGTGTGTAGGGAGTGTGGATGAGGAAGTCGGATAGCAGAGAACTAGTGCAAACAGGTGATCGGTGGTCGGCATGGACGCAGTGGGCCGAAGGGCCTGTTTCCATGCTTCATAGAAACATAGAAACATAGAAAATAGGTGCAGGAGTAGGCCATTCGGCCCTTCGAGCCTGCACCGCCATTCAATATGATCATGGCTGATCATCCAACTCAGTATCCCGTACCTGCCTTCTCTCCATACCCCCTGATCCCTTTAGCCACAAGGGCCACATCTAACTCCCTCTTAAATATAGCCAATGAACTGGCCTGAACTACCTTCTGTGGCAGAGAATTCCAGCGATTCACCACTCTCTGTGTGAAAAATGTTTTTCTCATCTTGGTCCGAAAAGACTTCCCCCTTATCCTTAAACTGTGACCCCGTGTTCTGGACTTCCCCAACATCGGGAACAATCTTCCTGCATTTAGCCTGTCCAACCCCTTAAGAATTTTGTACGTTTCTATAAGATCCCCCCTCAATCTTCTAAATTCTAGCGAGTACAAGTCGAGTCTATCCAGTCTTTCTTCATATGAAAGTCCTGCCATCCCAGGAATCAGTCTGGTGAACCTTCTCTGTACTCCCTCTGTGGCAAGAATCAACCACTCAATCAATCAATCAACTGCCCATGAAGCCAATCACTAGACAGTACCAAGGGATGAACAAGTTTCAGTGCTCGTGGCAGAGGAAGTTCAATGGTGCACAGATACTCACTGAAGAGCTGTTTAGAAGTTAAGAAGAGGATTAATGGCTTCGAGCCGTTCAACCTGAAGTGGAACTGTGATGGTGAGACCATAAATATGAATTAATCTTGCACAGAAAATGCTTTATTTAAGATTAAGCTTCCTTATTAATCAGGTTGGTAAGAGACTGGAAAAATATTTTATTCCCTGCAATCTTGGGCAACATTCATCACTCACCCTAAACCATCTGAAACAGATTAACACCCCATTTATCTCATCGTTCTTTGTGAGATTCTGTTGTGCATAAATTAGTTGTGGCAATTTGGCGGAAAAACAAGTTGCTACATTTTAAACGTGATACATCAGTAGTAAAACCGTTTCCGACACATCGAACGTGTGAAAGATGTCGACTAAACAGCATTTTACTTCATTTCTGGTTTTAGTTATAAATTATGAATGGAGTCTATATTTTTTGATAGTTTAGCAAAATCGTTTCACATTTTTTGCCAGCCTGTTAATAGTAACATATTAGGAGCGTTTGACTGCACTCATTAGTTGGACAGTTAGATTTAGCTCTTAGGGCTAATGGAATCAAGGGATATGGGGAGAAGGCAGGAACGGGGTACTGATTTTGGATGATCGGCCATGATCATATTGAATGGCGGTGCTGGTTCGAAGGGCCTATTCCTGCACCTGTTTTCTATATTTCTATGCACTCGCTGGAGTTTAGAAGGATGAGGTGGGGGGGGGCATGTCAGTGGATATATCTAAGGCAGAGATAGATAAATTCTTGATTAGTACGGGTGTCAGAGGTTACGGGGAGAAGGCAAGAGAATGGGGTTGAGAGGGAGAGATAGATCAGCCATGATTGAATGGCAGAGTAGACTTGATGGGCCGAATGGCCTAATTCTGCTCCTAGCGCTTATGCTGGAGTAACTCAGCAGGTGAGGCAGCACCTCTGGAGAGAAGGAATTGGCGACGTTTCGAGTCCTTCTTCTGACTCAACCTGTGTCTTTGGCGCTGTGAGGCAGGAGCTCTAAGTGTAAGTGTTCACATCAATTTCGTTTTGTGATGTCTCTGGTCAAACTATTCCACCTGGAGCCCACCCAATATTCAGCAAGGGGTTCTGCCTCTGGTTCTAGTCACCCCATGTTTAGCGGGGGTACAATGTGGAACTCAATGTATTTTGGAGATGATCCCTAGTTTGCCTTTTCCAGTTTCAGTTTAGTTAATATAGACAATAGACAATAGGTGCAGGAGTAGGCCATTCGGCCCTTCGAGCCAGCACCGCCATTCAATGTGATCATGACTGATCATCCACAATCAGTACCCCATTCCTGCCTTCTCCCCATATCCCCTGACTCCGCTATTTTTAAGAGCCCTATCTAGCTCTCTCTTGAAAGTATCCAGAGAACCGGCCTCCACCGCCCTCTGAGGCAGAGAATTCCCCAGACTCGCCACTCTCTGTGGGAAAAAGTGTTTCCTCGTCTCCGTTCTAAATGGCTTATGCCCCTGTCCCACTTAGGAAACCTGAACGGGAACCTCTGGAGACTTTGCGCCCCACCCAAGGTTTCCGTGCGGTTCCCGGAGGTTTTTGTCAGTCTCCCTACCTGCTTCCACTACCTGCAACCTCCGGGAACCACCTGCAACCTCCGGGAACCGCACGGAAACCTTGGGTGGGGCGCAAAGTCTCCAGAGGTTTCCGTTCAGGTTTCCGTTCAGGTTTCCTAAGTGGGACAGGGGCATTACTCCTTTTTCTTAAACTGTGGCCCCTGGTTCTGGACTCCCCCAACATCGGGAACATGTTTCCTGCCTCTAGCGTGTCCAAGCCCTTAACAATCTTATATGTTTCAATGAGATACCCTCTCATCCTTCTAAACTCCAGAGTGTACAAGTCCAGCTGCTCCATTCTCTCAGCATATGACAGTCCCGCCATCCCGGGAATTAACCTTGTAAACCTACGCTGCACTCCCTCAATAGCAAGAATGTCCTCCCTCAAATTAGGAGGAATAGTCACATGTACCGGGGTACAGTGAAAAGCTTTTGTTGCGGGCTGACCAGTGAGTGGAAAAGACAATACATGATTACCATCGAACCGTTTACAGTGTACATGATAGAAGAAATAATATTGAGTTAAGAGTGTGGGAGCGATTGCATTATGAGTTTGTAGATCTACGTCTGTGGCTAGCGCGCAAATAGTCGCTTGCCCTTGACTTTACCAGCAGTTACCATGTTACGCAGTGTTCCAATGATATAATGAGAGATAGCCATCTGCTAAAACATAACCTGCTCTTGCGGAAGTCAGATGCTGCACCTAAATATGTCAATGAGTTTTGAATGTTCTTTTTAATACCCTTTCAAAACTCCATCATAAAACACTGTTCCTCTGTGTTGGTTATAGAAACATAGAAACATAGAAATTAGGTGGAGTAGGCCATTCGGCCCTTCTTGCCTGCACCGCCATTCAATATGATCATGGCTGAATATCCAACTCAGTATCCTGTACCTACCTTCTCTCCATACCCCCTGATCCCTTTAGCCACAAGGGCCACATCTAACTCCCTCTTAAATATAGCCAATGATCTGTGGCCTCAACTACCTTCTGTGGCAGAGAATTCCACAGATTCACCACTCTCTGTGTGAAAAATGTTTTTCTCATCTCGGTCCTAAAAGATTTCCCCCTTATCCTTAAACTGTGACCCCTTGTTCTGGACTTCCCCAACATCAGGAACAATCTTCCTGCATCTAGCAGGAAGAAGACTTTGAAGAAGACTTGCGAAAAAACTTCAGGAACACCATTGACTTTTGGAAACTTAATAGCAATTTATCCCAAGTGATATCCCGTGTCCGCAGCTTAGATCAGTGGCGGAGTGGGCCTAAAAATATTGGTTGCCAGGAGACAAAGGGGGGGGGGGGGGGGGCCACTTCATCAGGGGCCTACTTGCCATCGGGCAAGCTGAAACCATGGCCAGTCTGACACTGGCTTAGATTATTATGGCTGTGCTCTTTCTTGAACAAGTGTTTAGAATTGATTGTAGGCAAAAGTGCTGGATAAACTCAGCGGGTGCAGCAGCATCTATGGAGCGAAGGAAATAGGCAACGTTTCGTCCCGAAACCCTTTGGGTTTCGACCCGAAACGTTGCCTATTTCCTTTGGGTTTCGTCCCGAAACGTTGCCTATTTCCTTTGGGTTTCGACCCGAAACGTTGCCTATTTCCTTTGGGTTTCGTCCCGAAACGTTGCCTATTTCCTTTGGGTTTTGACCCGAAACGTTGCCTATTTCCTTTGGGTTTCGTCCCGAAACGTTGCCTATTTCCTTCGCTCCATAGATGCTGCTGCACCCGCTGAGTTTCTCCGGCACTTTTGTCTACCTTCGATTTTCCAGCATCTGCAGTTCCTTCTTAAACACAATGTTCGGAACTGACTATTTGCCGATCGTAAAGATTGTAAAGACTTTTGATGTCCATCAAATGCCAATTAGAATCGCGGGCGGCACGGTGGCGCAGCAGTGGACTGGGGGGGGGGGGGGCAGTCAGTCTACCCCATGACAGAAGGGGGGAGGGGGTTGTACAGTTTGATAGCCACAGGGAAGAAGGATCTCCTGTGGCGTTCTGTGCTGCATCTTGGTGGAACCAGTCTGTTGCTGAAGGTGCTCCTCAGGCGCACCAGGTGTCGTGAGCAATGAACCTTTGAAGGCCCAGGTGATGGTTTTATATTTGCAGTGATTACATTGGCAATATGGGACTTGCAGACAACAAAGGGCGGACCACAAACGGTGAATCAATGGAGAAACTGGAACCGTTTAAGGCAGAGATAGACAGATTCTTGATCAGTACGGGTGTCAGAGGTTATGGGGAGCATGGGGTTAGGAGGGAGAGATAGATCAGCCATGATTGAATGGCGGAGTAGACTTGATGGGCCGAATGGCCTCATTCTGCTCCTTTTGAACTGCGTGTAGTTATGCCCCTGTCCCACTTAGGAAACCTGAACGGAAACCTCTGGAGACTTTATTTTATTTTAACCATATAACCATATAACCATTACAGCACGGAAACAGGCCATCTCGGCCCTTCTAGTCCGTGCCGAACAATTATTTTCCCTTAGTCCCACCTGCCTGCACTCATACCATAACCCTCCATTCCCTTCTCATCCATATGCCTATCCAATTTATTTTTAAATGATACCAACGAACCTGCCTCCACCACTTCCACTGGAAGCTCATTCCACACCGCTACCACTCTCTGAGTAAAGAAGTTCCCCCTCATGTTACCCCTAAACTTCTGTCCCTTAATTCTGAAGTCATGTCCTCTTGTTTGAATCTTCCCTATTCTCAAAGGGAAAAGCTTGTCCACGTCAACTCTGTCTATCCCTCTCATCATTTTAAAGACCTCGATCAAGTCCCCCCTTAACCTTCTGCGCTCCAGAGAATAAAGACCTAACTTGTTCAACCTTTCTCTGTATTTTAATTTATTTTTTATTAATTCTTTATTTCGAACAGAATAAAAGAATAAAAAGCAAGTGTGAAACAGCATACAAAAAACAAAACAAGAATATTTATAAAGTGTCATAAACAATATCTATAAATAAATGAAATCGTATGTGTCCGAAAAGGAGCAGGAAGAAGCCTAATTAATTCCCACCCCTTATTCAACTGCTTATAATTAACTTATACAAATTTAGCAGCTATATGTACACCATATGTACACCAGCAGCTATATGTACACCATATTATTTACATTTATACACTAATCAAATATTTACAAAGCCATACAAAAAAGAGAGAAGAAAAAAAAACATGAGTGGGGACTTATGCCCCTGTCCCACTTAGGAAACCTGAACGGAAACCTCTGGAGACTTTGCGCCCCACCCAAGGTTTCCGGAGGTTGCAGGTGGTTGCCGGAGGTTGCAGGTAGTGGAAGCAGGTAGGGAGACTGACAAAAACCTCCGGGAACCGCACGGAAACCTTGGGTGGGGCGCAAAGTCTCCAGAGGTTTCCGTTCAGGTTTCCTAAGTGGGACAGGGGCATAAGTCCCCACTCATGTTTTTCCAAGTCGAGAATGACTTATCTATCGCTCCCAAGAAAAAATCTGCGATCAATAATAACAATGTCAAGATGCATCTATTGCTATTATGAAAGGTATAATGACTTCTGACATGCATACACATGGCAAGGTAAACCTAGATAACAATGTTTGACGTCTCAATCAATACTTCAATACAGTGAACCTTTTCATTTAGTTCCAGTGAACTGCAGTCTAGCTTGCTGTGTGTGTTAGGGGTCAGATATAATGATCACCCTTCAAAATGTGTTTCCATGCTTTTAAAATGTAAACTTTTGTTATTTGCAAATAAAACTTTAGCGATGAAATTAAGTTGGAAACCTGATTAAGATTGTTGTAGTTCACAAAATTCTGATCTGAAGACATGCTTTGATTCTCTGCCAAGATAGTCACAGAGAGTCACAGGGTCACAAAAACGGGCCCTTCGGCCCAACTTGCCCATGCTGCCCCATCTGCACTAGTCCCATCTGCATGCATTTGGCCCATATCCCTCCAGATCCCATCCTTTTATTCAGAGTAATAGCATGTACCAAGTAGCATCCTACCAACAACGGTCCTGAACTACTATCTACCTCATTGGAGACCCTCAAACTATTTTTGATCGGACTTTACTAGCTTTACCTTGCACTAAACGTTATTCACTTATCGTGCATCTGCACGCTGTGAACGGCTCGAATGTAATCGTGTATTGTCTTTCCGCTGACTGGTTAGCACGCAACAAGCGGGCAGCACGATGGCACAGCGGTAGAGTCGCTGCCCCACAGCGCCCAAGGCCTGGGTTCGATCCCGACGACGGGTGCTGTCCGTACGGAGATTGTACGTTCTCCCCGTGACCTGCGTGGGTTTTCCCCAAGATCTTCGGTCCCCCCCCCCCCCCCACACTCCAAAGACGTACAGGTTTGTAGGTTAATTGGCTTGGTGTAAATGTAAATTGTCCCTAAGGCGTGCAGGGTAATGTCAGTGTACGGGGATGTGCGGACATGATGGGCTGAAGGGCCTGTGAGGAGTCTGTGGAATTCTCTGCCTCATATAACCATATAACAATTACAGCACGGAAACAAACCATCTCGGCCCTTCTAGTCCGTGCCGAACACTTACTCTCACCTAGTCCCATCTACCTGCACTCAGGCCATAACCCTCCATTCCTTTCCCGCCCATACACCTATCCAATTTATTTTTAAATGATAAAATCGAACCTGCCTCCACCACTTCCACTGGAAGCTCATTCCACACAGCTACCACTCTCTGAGTAAAGAAGAGGGCGGTGGAGACAGGTTCTCTGGATGCTTTCAAGAGAGAGCTAGATAGGGCTCTTAGAAATAGCGGAGTCAGGGGATATGGGGAGAAGGCAGGAACGGGGTACTGATTGGGGATGATCAGCCATGATCACATTGAATGGCGGTGCTGACTCGAAGGGCCGAATGACCTACTCCTGCACCTATTGTCTATTGTCTATTGTCTAAACTAAACAAACATGATGGCAAACTAAACTGATAACTACGTTGAAATTTACCTAATAAATGTTGCTGAAACTTCTAAAGGGGTCCATCGAGGGTTGGATTACACACCTGTTTACCAAGCAGATAATATAATCCATTCTATGCGCTGCTTTTTAGACTACAGGTGTAGTAGTTTAGCTTTTGTTCCTTCTACTGGAATCAGAAGTAGGTCACCGTGGTGATTATGCAGGAATCAGGGAAAATACATTAAAACAACAACATTTAAGAAGGAACTGCAGATGCTGGAAAAACCCAAAAATGCTGGGGAAGCTCAGCGGGTGAGGCAACATCTATGGAGCGAAGGAATAGGTGACGTTTCGGGACAGGGGTTATGGGGAGAAGGCAGGAGAATGGGGTTGAGAGGGAAAGATAGATCAGCCATTGTTTGAATGGCGGAGCAGACTTGATGGGCCGAATGGCCTAATTCTGCTCCTACAGCTTATGAACTACCACTCTCTGAGTGATAATATCCAAAGACAAGCACAGTTTTCGGAAGCTCAATGATCAAGGAGTTCTATAAAAGTACTGGAGTAGTTCTTGAGGATTGGAGGGTAGCTAATGTAACCCCACTTTTTAAAAAGGGAGGGAGAGAGAAAACGGGGAATTACAGACCAGTTAGTCTAACATCGGTAGTGGGGAAACTGCTAGAGTCAGTTATTAAAGATGGGATAGCAGCACATTTGGAAAGTGGTGAAATCATTGGACAAAGTCAGCATGGATTTATGAAAGGTAAATCATGTCTGATAAATCTTATAACCATATAACCATATAACAATTACAGCACGGAAACAGGCCATCTCGGCCCTACATGTCCGTGCCGAACAACTTTTTTCCCTTAATCTGCCTGCCTGCACTCATACCATAACCCTCCATTCCCTTCTCATTCATATGCCTATCCAATTTATTTTTAAATGATACCAACGAACCTGCCGCCACCACTTCCATTGGAAGCTCATTCCACACCGCTACCACTCTCTGAATAAAGAAGTTCCCCCTCATGTTACCCCTAAACTTCTGTCCCTTAATTCTGAAGTCATGTCCTCTTGTTTGAATCTTCCCTATTCTCAAAGGGAAAAGCTTGTCCACATCAACTCTGTCTATCCCGCTCATAGAATTTTTCGAGAATGTAACTAGTAGAGTGGATAAGGGAGAATCAGTGGATGTATTATATCTGGACTTTCAGAAGGCTTTCGACAAGGTCCCACATATACAAACTTAAAGCACACGGTTTTGGGGGTTCAGTATTGATGTGGATAGAGAATTGGCTGGCAGACAGGAAGCAAAGAGTAGGAGTAAACGGGTCCTTTTCAGAATGGCAGGCAGTGACTAGTGGACTACCGCAAGGCTCAGTGCTGGGACCCCAGCTATTTACAATATATATTAATGATTTGGACGAGGGAATTGAATGCAACATCTCCACGTTTGTAGATGACACGAAGCTGGGGGGCAGTGTTAGCTGTGAGGAGGATGCTAGGAAGCTGCAAGATGATTTGGATAGGCTGGGTGAGTGGGCAAATGCATGGCAGATGCAGTATAATGTGGATAAATGTGAGGTTATTCACTTTGGTGGCAAAAACAGGAAAGTATACTTACCTGAATGGTGGCCGATTAGGAAAAGGGGACCTGGGTGTCATGGTACACCAGTCATTGAAAGTAGGCATGCAGGTGCAGCAGGCAGTGAAGAAAGCGAATGGTATGTTAGCATTCATAGCAAAAGGATTTGAGTATAGGAGCAGGGAGGTTCTACTGCAGTTGTACAGGGTCTTGGTGAGACCACACCTGGAGTATTGCGTACAGTTTTGGTCTCCTAATCTGAGGAAGGACATTCTTGCCATAGAGGGAGTGCAGAGAAGGTTTACCAGACTGATTCCTGGGATGTCAGGATTTTCATATGAAGAAAGACTGGATAGACTCGGCTTGTACTCGCTAGAATTTAGAAGATTGAGGGGGGATCTTATAGAAACTTTCAAAATTCTTAAGGGGTTGGACAGGCTAGATGCAGGAAGATTGTTCCCGATGTTGGGGAAGTCCAGAACAAGGGGTCACAGTTTAAGGATAAGGGGGAAATCTTTTAGGACCGAGATGAGAAAAACATTTTTCACACAAAGAGTGGTGAATCTCTGGAACTCTCTGCCACAGAAGGTAGTTGAGGCCACAGTTCATTGGCTATATTTAAGAGGGAGTTAGATGTGGCCCTTGTGGCTAAAAGGATCAGGGGGTATGGAGAGAAGGCAGGTACAGGATACTGAGTTGGATGATCAGCCATGATCACATTGAATGGCGGTGCAGGCTCGAAGGGCCGATTGTTTCTGTGTTTCCAAGTACGACTTTTCTGTCTCCAAACGACTTCAGAAAGAAACGTGCTTGACCTGGCGCCCAACCTCCGTTCATCACACTGTGTCCGTGTCCCTTGACTCCCTTAATATTGATTCATCTATCGCTCAAACACACTCAGTGGCGGAGAATCCACACGCATCTTGGGAGAGAGCTGCAAAGATTCACTGACCTTTGGTCGAAGACGTTGCATAGAAACATAGAAACATAGAAATTAGGTGCAGGAGTAGGCCATTCGGCCCTTCGAGCCTGCACCGCCATTCAATATGATCATGGCTGATCATCCAACTCAGTATCCCGTACCTGCCTTCTCTCCATACCCTCTGATCCCCTTAGCCACAAGGGCCACATCTAACTCCCTCTTAAATATAGCCAATGAACTGGCCTCGACTACCCTCTGTGGCAGAGAGTTCCAGAGATTCACCACTCTCTGTGTGAAAAAAGTTCTTCTCATCTCGGTTTTAAAGGATTTCCCCCTTATCCTTAAGCTGTGGCCCCTTGTCCTGGACTTCCCCAACATCGGGAGCAATCTTCCTGCATCCAGCCTGTCCAACCCCTTAAGAATTTTATACGTTTCTATAAGATCCCCTCTCAATCTCCTAAATTCTAGAGAGTATAAACCAAGTCTATCCAGTCTTTCTTCATAAGACAGTCCTGACATCCCAGGAATCAGTCTGGTGAACCTTCTCTGCACTCCCTCTAGGGCAATAATGTCCTTCCTCAGATTTGGAGACCAAAACTGTACGCAATACTCCAGGTGTGGTCTCACCAAGACCCTGTACAACGGCAGTAGAACCTCCCTGCTCCTATACTCAAATCCTTTTGCTATGAAAGCTAACATACCATTCGCTTTCTTCACTGCCTGCTGCACCTGCATGCCTACTTTCAATGACTGGTGTACCATGACACCCAGGTCTCGCTGCATCTCCCCTTTTCCTAGTCTTGCCTCTGTCACCAATGGCCAACAGCTTATTTTGATAGTACACAAAAAAGCTGGAGAAACTCAACGGGTGCAGCAGCATCTATGGAGCGAAGGAAATAGGCAACGTTTCGGGCCGAAACCGGGTTTCGGCCCGAAACGTTGCCTATTTCCTTCGCTTCATAGATGCTGCTGCACCTGCTGAGTTTCTCCAGCTTTTTTGTGTACCTTCGATTTTCCAGCATCTGCAGTTCCTTCTTAAACAGTTTATATTGAGACTCTGGTCCCCTCTGGCCAAGGGAAAGATTAATCCCCAGCGCTCTCTCTCAAGCCTTATACGTTATACGTTTTGTCCAAACTCAAGTGTATGCTCGGTGTTTAACCTCCACTTGTACGACACAAGCCAGGCACAGATCACTGTCCTCCCTCAAGAGAAAGTACCTGGCTTAGGCAGAGACTCCACACCTGTGCAAACGGCACATAACTGGAGCTAGCAGGGCTGCACAGTGGTAGAGTTGATAGAATGGAGCGGCTGGGCTTTTATCTGGAATTTAGAAGGATGACAATAGACATTAGGTGCAGGAGGAGGCCATTCGGCCCTTCGAGCCAGCACCGCCATTCAATGTGATCATGGCTGATCATCCCCAATCAGTACCCCGTTCCTGCCTTCTCCCCATATCCCCTGACTCCCCTATTTTTAAGAGCCCTATCTAGCTCTCTCTTGAAAGCATCCAGAGAACCTGCCTCCACCGCCCTCTGAGGCAGAGAATTCCACAGACTCACCACTCTCTGTGAGAAAAAGTGTTTCTTCGTCTCCGTTCTAAATGGCTTACTCCTTATTCTTAAACTGTGGCCCCTGGTTCTGGACTCCCCCAACATCGGGAACATGTTTCCTGCCTCTAGTGTGTCCAAGCCCTTAACAATCTTATATGTTTCAATGAGATAACCTCTCATCCTTCTAAGCTCCCGAGTGTACAAGCCCAGCTGCTCCATTCTCTCAGCATATGACAGATGAGAGGGGATCTTATTGAAACATAACAAGAGGAGTTGAGTATAGGAGCAAAGAGGTCCTTCTGCAGTTGTACAGAGCCCTAGTGAGACCACACCTGGAGTATTGTGTGCAGTTTTGGTTCCCTAATTTGAGGATGGACATTCTTGCTATTGAGGGAGTGCAGCGTAGGTTTACAAGGTTAATTCCCGGGATGGCGGGACTGTCATATGCTGAGAGAATGGAGCAGCTGGGCTTGTACACTCTGGAGTTTAGAAGGATGAGAGGGCATCTCATTGAAACGTATAATATTAAGGATTTGGACACGCTAGAGGCAGGAAACATGTTCCCGATGTTGGGGGAGTCCAGAACCAGGGGCCACAGTTTAAGAATAAGGGGTAAGCCATTTGATTTGATTCAACTTTATTGTCATTTTCTTTAGTACAAGTACTGAGACAACGAAATGCTTTTTCCCTTTTCATCCATACGAATAAAAAAAGATAAAAGCACAGAACACGATAGACTTTAACACAAACATCCCCATAGCGGTATCAAAGTTTCCCACTGTGAATGAAGGCACCAAAGTTCAGGCAACCTCCTCGATGATGTTCCCCAATGTTTACCCGTGGTCGGGGCCTCCCAAGCCCCCCGCAGTCGCCGCTACGGGCGGCCCGATGTTCAGGATGATGGAACTCCGACGTCGGAATGGAAGTACATCCTCAGTGGCTTGGACCTCCGAATCGGCCACCTCCTACCGGAGTCCGCGGCTCCCGAATTCCACAGGCCGAGATTTAACGCTGGCGGCCTTCGGCAAAGGGATCCCAGATCCCACGCTGGGAGCTCCGCGGACCACGTCTCCGCGATGTTGATGCAGCAGGCCCAACACTCCGGAGCTTCAAACGGCGATCCCAGGTGAGGCATCGCCCGCTCCACGATGTTATCCAGCGCTGCGCCGCCGCTGCTGAAGCTCTGGCCCGGTCCCCGGCAGGAAAGGCCGCGCCAATCCAGTAGGTAGGCCGCGAGGAGGAGGGCGAGAACGCGACTCGGAGAATAGTCACATCCTCGCCAGGAAGTGACTGAAAAACGGTTTCCCCCTTACCCTACCCCCCCCTTCCCCACATAAATACTGAAAATGAACGGGGATGAGGGAAAAATTCCACAGATTCACACAGGGGGTTGTGAATCTGTGGAATTCTCTGCCTCTGAAGGCAGCGGAGGCCAATTCTCTGGATGCTTTTGTGAAAAGCTTTTGTTGCTTGCTATCCAGTCAGCAGAAAGACTGTACACGATTACAATCGAGCCGTCCACAGTGTACAGATACAGGATAAAGGGAATCAGGAAGGCACTTAGTACATTGGCATTTATTGCAAGAGGCTTTGTGTGCAAGAGGAGAGATTAGTTTAGTTTAGAGATACAGAGTTTAGTTAGTTCAGAGATACAGCACGTAAACAGGCCCTTCGGCCCACCGAGTCCACACCAACCAGCGATCCCCGCACATTAACACTACCCTACACATACTAGGGCCAATTTACATTTATACCAAGCCAATTAACCTACAAACCTGTACATCTTTAGTGTGTGGGAGACCGAAGATCTCGGAGAAAACCCACGCAGGTCACGGGGAGAACGTACAAACTCCGTACAGACAGCGCCTGTAGTCAGGGTAGAGCCTAGTAAGGCAATAGACGATAGACAATAGGTGCAGGAGTAGGCCATTCGGCCCTTCGAGCTAGCACCGCCAATGTGATCATGGCTGATCATCCCCAATCAGTACCCCGTTCCTGCCTTCACCCCATATCCCCTGACTCCGCTATCTTTAAGAGCCCTATCTAGCTCTCGCTTGAAAGCATCCAGAGATGCCTCCACCACCCTCTGAGGCAGATAATTCCACAGACTCACAACTCTCTGTGTGAAAAAGCGTTTCCTCGTCTCCGTTCTAAATGGCTTACCCCTTATTCTTAAACTGTGTGTGGCCCCTGGCTCTGGACTCCCCCAACATGGGGAACATGCACGGGGTGATGGATGGTCGGCGCGGACTCGGTGGGCCGAAGGGCCTGTTTCTGTGCTGTATCCTTCAATCAGGCACATTCGGTGGAATCATAAGCCTCCATCTAGGCCGACATTTATCTTGCGATCAACATGGCTAAATAAAACAAACTGATTACCTAGCTGTATATTTACCTGGCTTTTACCTAAACACTCAAAAATGTCCCAGTCCCCTTAATCCCCATTGAGACACAAATAGGGGTGTAAATATTTTCCTGGGTTTGAACATTAATATCAGCGATGAAGATAATTTTGATTGAGCCGATATCACAGCACACGCTGTTCTTTACCAAACTTATTGATAATTGCAGCCATGAAAAATAAAGCAGATTCATTGTCTGGAAAGTGTTGGGCTCGATAGATTGTCCTCGATAGATTGATAACTACATTATACTCAAAGAAAGCGTTACCATGGCGCTGAGCTCACAATGCAGCAACCCTCTACATGCCTCTGCTCCACGCATTCGCATCCTTCAAGTAACAAGAAGACAATAGACAATAGGTGCAGGAGTAGAGGCCATTCGGCCCTTCCAGCCAGCACCGCCATTCAATGTGATCATGGCTGATCATCCCCAATCAGTACCCCGTTCCTGCCTTCTCCCCATATCCCCTGACTCCGCTATTTTTAAGAGCCCTATCTAGCTCTCTCTTGAAAGTATGCAGAGAACCGGCCTCCACCGCCCTCTGAGGCAGAGAATTCCACAGACTCACCACTCTCTGTGTGAAGACAGGATTGCATGAGATGCAGAAATCTGGTGGGAATCAACCACATTATTTTACAGAGAATGTGAGTGGAAATAGATTGAGTACAAGAAAGTGGCGTTGCTCATAAACGCAAGCATGAAATATGTGGGAAACAAGCCGACTTTTAGGACTTTATTCCTTGGAGCACAGGAGGCTGAGGGGTGATCGCATAGAGGTGTTGCAAGTCATGAGGGGAATAGATAAGGTGAATGAGCTGCCTGTCCTCCTGATTAAATACTACACCGTATGCCTCGTTGTCAACTTCCCCGAGCTAACAATGATCTGTCCGACATTTCCCTTGAACTTCTTCCCCTTTGATCTCTCTATTTTCACACCTTACCAATAGACAAAAGGCAATAGGTGCAGGAGTAGGCCATTCGGCCCTTCGAGCCAGCACCGCCATTCAATGTGATCATGGCTGTTCATCCACAATCAGTACCCCGTTCCTGCCTTCTCCCCATATCCCTTAACTCCACTATCTAAGAGCTCCATCTAACTCTCGCATGAAAGCATCCAGAGAACCTGCCTCCACCGCCCACTGAGGCAGAGAATTCCACAGACTCACCACACTCTGTGTGAAAAAGTGTTTCCTCATCTCCGTTCTAAATGGGTTACCCCTTATTCTTAAATTATGGCCCCTGGTGGAATTCTCTGCCTCAGAGGTCGGTGGGTTTTACTTACATTACAAAGGGTGGATACAAACAGACTGCGAGGGAGAATGTCATGTGATCTATATTCCCTCCGCATTTCAGTTCATAACTAATTCACGATTATCATGTCGGGATCGATACAAATCAGAGCCCACTCTATCTCATTCTGAATCCTTCAGACAATTCACTGAAAGAAAATTGTTGTCCTATCCTGGAAAGTAAATATGCTCTGGAATGAATATAGTCTGAGGGTCTGAGCTACAGGGAGAGGTTGAGCAGGCTGGGACTCTATTCCTTGGAGCGCAGGAGGATGAGGGGTGATCTTATAGAGGTGTACAAACTCATGAGAGGAATAGATCGGGTAGAAGCACAGAGTCTCTTGTCCAGAGTAGGTGAATCGAGGACCAGAGGACATAGGTTTAAGGTGACGGGGGAAAGATTTAATAGGAACTTTTTCACGCAAAGGGTGGTGGGTGTATGGAACGAGCTGCCGGAGGAGGTAGTTGAGGCTGGGACTATCCTAACGTTTAAGAAACAATTAGACAGGTACATGGATAGGACGGGTTTGGAGGGATACGGACCAAACGCGGGCAGGTGGGACTAGCGTAGGTGGGACATTTTGGCAAGTCGGGCCGAAGGGCCTGTATCCTCTCAGCATAGAATTATGCGCTGTTAGTTATGGGCTTTCAATGGACTGTAATAAATGTCATTATATACAACTTAATAATAACCAACAGCAAATTGCAAAGTATTACTGAGTTGAATGATCAGCCATGATCATATTGAATGGCGGTGCAGGCTCGAAGGGCCGAATGGCCTACTCCTGCACCTATTTTCTATGTTTCTATGTTTCTATTTAATTCCATGTGCTGCTACTGCTGCTGAAACAGAATATTGATGAGATCTGCAAAGATTCTGAATATCTATAGGTCGGCCTAGGTAAATAGTCTAATTACACTCTATTTACCGTCATTAAGTTTATTAAAATGCCCAACAGCATTATCAAACGTCATCCCTTTCACTGCTAAACCACGTCAGACATCAAGGGCAAGGACTTCAATTGGCCCACGCGCTCTTTTCAACACAATCCCACTTCACACAGGAACAGAATTGATCTTGTTCACACACAGTACACAATGTACATTGTACACGCTGCTTGCTTCCACACACAGATACAGCGCGGAAACAAGCCCTTCGGCCCACCGAGTCCACGCCAACAGACAATAGGCGCAGGAGTAGGCCATTCGGCCCTTCAAGCCAGCACCGCCATTCAATGTGATCATGGCTGATCATCCACAATCACATTTTTCTTATACGGTCATAAGAGATAGGAGGAGAATTAGGCCATTCGGCCCATCAAGTCTACTCCGCCATTCAATCATGGCTGATCTATCTCTCCCTCCTAACCCCATTCTCCTGCCTTCTCCCCATTACCTTTGACACCCGTACTAATCAAGAATCTATCTACTGTTCTATGGACAATAGACAATAGGTGCAGGAGTAGGCCATCCGGCCCCTTCGAGCCAGCACCGCCGTTCAATGTGATCATGGCTGATCATCCCCAATCGGTACCCCGTTCCTGCCTTCTCCCCATATCCCCTGACTCCGTTATCTTTAGGAGCCCTATCTAGCTCTCTCTTGAAAGTATCCAGTGAACCGGCCTCCACCGCCCTCTAAGCGACCAGCGATCACCCCGTACACTAGCGCTGGGGGAAATTTGCAATTTTGACTGAAGCCAATTAACCTACAAACCTTGTACGTATTTGGAGTGTGGGAAGAAACTGGAGCACCCGGGGAAAAACCCACGCGGTCATGGGGGAGAACACCGCACAGACAACACACGAGGCCGGGATCGAACCTGGGTCTCGCCATTCGCCACCACTGGGCCGTCCTGAGTACATTTTGTACCACTAATGAAGAACCCAATGTTCAGCCAAAACTCCTAAAGTAAATCATCAACAGGAAGAAACATATCGGCAAGAGGGAGTGAAGTAAGTTAGGTATAAAATGAGCAACACTTTGCAAACTTCCAAGCTGGATATCAGGTAGAGACAAGAGGTGCTGCAGGATGGTGGTTGTATGTTCCAGACCACTGGGTTTGTTCCATGTGTTGTCATGTATAGGGCCAGTTAGTGGAGACACAGCATGTAGCAGATGGTGAAGCATCAGACTCCAAGGAAACCAGCCCAATTAACGACGTTTGGATTTGCTCCGATGAGCAGCTTTAAGAAACAATAAGCACTGATGAATTCGGGGGGAAAAAAGAGGGCAGAGCTCGTAGGAGGGGTACAACAACCCAATATGTTACATCACTTCACACACACACCACCTCGCCCACGCTCTCAGTTCACCCCCCACCATCAGGAAGAAAGTGCAGCTAGCCTGAAAAGTGTAGCAGGTCTCATTTCATGTTTCGGAAGGAACTCCAGGTTGTTGGTTGGTTTGGGACGAACAATAGACAACAGACAATAGGTGCAGGAGTAGGCCATTCGGCCCTTCGAGCCAGCACCGCCATTCAATGTGATCAAGGCTGATCATCCCCAATCAGTACCCCGTTCCTGCCTACTCCCCATATCCCCTGACTCCGCTATCTTTAAGAGCCCCATCCAGCTCTCTCTTGAACGCATCCAGAGAACCTACATGAAACTACAGCTATAGCTAGCCCAATGATTATGGCCTCGCATAGACCATCATCTCTGTGGCTACATGGTTATGGATGATCAGCCATGATCACATTGAATGGCGGTGTTGGCTCGAAGGGCCGAATGGCCTACTCCTGCACCTATTGTCTATTATCTAAATTAATTCCCAGTTTCCCAGGACGGGGCGGCACGGTGGCGCAGCGGTAGAGTTGCTGCCTTACAGCGCTTGCAGCGCCAGAGACGTGGGTTCGATCCCCACCGCGGGTGCTGTTTGTAAGGAGTTTGCACGTTTCTCCCCGTAACCGCGTGGGTTTACTCCGAGATCTTCGGTTTCCTCCCACACTCCAAAGACGTATAGGTTTGTCGGGCTTGAGTTTGTATTTTTGGTATAAGTATAAATTGTCCCTAGTGTGTGTATGAAAGTGTTAATGTTCGGGGATCGCTGGTCGGTGCAGGCTCGGTGGGCCGAAGGGCCTTTTTCCGCGCTGTATCTCTAAATTAAAAAAAACAAATTCTTTTACAGATTTGGACTCCAACTTTGTCCCCTCCCTCTCCATTTCTTTATCACCTTCACATGAAAGCAGAACCGCTCACAGTGCTACAGTCCGTCTCGGCCTTGGAAAGGTCCTCTGTAATTGCTGTCACTGCTGTGATGGCCCTTCAGAAGCTTTCCCCTCATTAAGCCCAAAACAACCGTGGCTGAAGCTGCAATAAAATGGTTGCTCTGACATTCG
This sequence comes from Amblyraja radiata, assembly GCF_010909765.2. Classification (NCBI taxonomy): domain Eukaryota; kingdom Metazoa; phylum Chordata; class Chondrichthyes; order Rajiformes; family Rajidae; genus Amblyraja; species Amblyraja radiata. Next base: position 46,606,547 of record NC_045972.1, on the reverse strand, counting down.
CTTCAGTAGTTGCACGATGTAGTGGACTTCAACTGTCATCGCCCGCTAACAGCATTAACTGACATTACCGTTCCTACTGGAAGGAGCAATAGGGACCCGGCTGGGGGGACTGTCGTGAGGGAGGGGGGAAACAAAGGGGAACCTGGAGTGGGGGGGGGGGGACTTTGTAACTTTGTAAGCGCCCTTTATGGGCGACCATTTGCATACCTTGGGCATGCAAGCAAATAATTTCACTGTGTCTTAAAATACTCAATTCAATTCAATGGTGAGTCTGTGGAATTCTCTGCCTCAGAGGGCGGTGGAGGCAGGTTCTCTGGATGCTTTCAAGAGAGAGCTAGACAGGGCTCTTAAAAACAGCGGAGTCAGGGGATATGGGGAGAAGGCAGGAACGGGGTACTGATTGGGGATGATCAGCCATGATCTCATTGAATGGCGGTGCTGGCTCGAAGGGCCGAATGGCCTACTCCTGCACCTATTGTCTATTGTCTATTGTCTACTGCGGGTGCGGAGAGGAAGTTTCCACTGGTGGGAGAGTCTAGGAGCAGAGGCCATCACCTCAGAATAAAGAGATGTACCTTTAGAATGGAGATGAGGAAGAATTTATTTAGCCAGAGGGTGGTGAATCTGTGGAATTTAAATGGAAATTGATGGGTTCTTGATTAGTAAAGGTGCCTAAGGTTACGGGGAGAAGGCAGGAGAATGGGGTTGAGAGGGAAAAATTAATCTTATTGAAACATATAAGATTATTAAGGGTTTGGACACGCTGGAGGCAGGAAACATGTTCCCGATGTTGGGGGAGTCCTGAACCAGGGGCCACAGTTTAAGAATAAGGGTTAAGCCATTTAGAACGGAGACGGGGAAACACTTTTTCTCACAGAGAGTGATGAGTCTGTGGAATTCTCTGCCTCGGTGGAGGCGGGTTCTCTGGATACTTTCAAGAGAGAGGTAGATAGGGCTCTGAATGATAGCGGAGTCAGAGGATATGGGGAGAAGGCAGGAACGGGGTACTAATTGTGGATGATCAGCCATGATCACATTAAATGGCGGTGCTGGCTCGAAGGGCCGACTGGCCCACTCCTGCACCTATTGTCTATTGCCTATTGACAAATGGCAGAGCAGACTCGATGGGCCGAATGGCATAATTCCACTCCATCTAATTCTACTTCTGGTCTCATACCAGCAAGTAAGGAAAGAATTGGCATCTATTAATAAGAATGCGATGACAAGACACAGAGAATATAACAATGGGGTTTGACAGAAACACCATAGATTTATGGAAGGACAATCACTGATAAATCTGACAGAGCTTTTTGAGGTTGTAAGCGTGCAGAATAGGGGAAGATAAACCGGTGAATGTAGTGTATTTGGACTTTCAAAATCAATGGGTATGGTGTTATGGGCCTGTCGATTTTTTCGGCGACTGTCATAGTCGTAGTAGGTCACCGAAAAACTGGCGACTGGATTCCCCCCCCCCCCCCCCCCACGACAATGTCTACAACAACCTCCCACCTAGTCGACGTCAAGCTACAGTAAGTTACCGACTACCAGAGACCCATTAGGACATCCACCTACGACCACACCTACGTCCACCTGCGACAAGGTACGACCTGTCGGTGACAACTGAAGACAATTCAGTCGCCGGTGCCTGTCGCCGGTTGACGTCGGTAGTCGCCAATGGAATTCACCGAAGTCAGCGCCGTCGAAAACCTACGTCATCCTGGCGACAGCACCTACGACAGGTGACGTCAAGCTACGACAGGTGACGGCACGCAGGTGACGTCAAGCTACGACGAGTCCACGGTCTCCGACTGTCGCCGAAGAGTTTTGAACATTTCAAAATCCAGCGGCGACTAGAAAAACGCTACGATTCTTTGGGACGAATGAGGAGAACCATACAGGCGACATCCCGGTGACCATGTGGCCTGGTCGCCTAAAAAATCACCTAAGTGGGACAGGGGCATTAGTATATGAAAGTAGCACTGAGGTAAAGGATTGATCATGATGTTATTGAAGGGGCCAGCAGATATAAAGGGCTGAATGGCCTTATCCTGCGTCTATTTCTTCTCTTCTCACAGCTACAGAGACCGATACAGAATGAACGGTTGGACTACATTAAGAGATTTACAATGAGGAAGAACTATAAATTTCTCCCTGTTAAAAGAACGTCATCTTTATGAGATTATAAAATGAACAATGTGTCAGGACAGACTGCCAAAGGAGAAACAAATGTAGGAGGCTTCCGGTGTTGATGTGGTATTAAAAATGTCACAGCCCAGACCATCACGCAAACCAACCTCCCTTCCATTGACTCCATCTACACCTCACGCTGCCTCGGCAAGGCCAGCAGCATCATCAAGGACCTGTCGCACCCTGGACACTCCCTCTTCTCCCCTCTCCCATCGGGGAAGAGATACAGAAGTGGGAAAACCCACACCTCCAGATTCAGGGACAGTTTCTTCCCGGCTGTAATCAGGCAACTGACCCATTCTCTCATCAGCTGGAGAGCGGTCCTGACCTCCCATCAACCTTCGGACTATCTTTGATTGGACTTTTCTGGGCTTTACCTTGCACTAAACGTTATTCCCTTATCATGTATCTGTACACTGTGGACGGCTCGAATGTAATCATGTATTGTCTTTCCGCTGACTGGATAACACACAACAAAGGCTTTTCACTGTACCTCGGTACACGTGACAATAAACTAAACTCATCCAAAATTGTGAGGGTGGTCACCTCCTTGTCTTGGTGGAGAAGCCTGCATGTGCCTGAGATGCTGAGCGCTGAACGGTGTGGAGCTGTGCCCCTGGCAGGGTCACCCAGGGTGGGCAGGGTGACAATAGACAATAGACAATAGGTGCAGGAGGAGGCCATTCGGCCCTTCGAGCCAACACCACCATTCAATGTGATCATGGCTGATCATCCCCAATCAGTACCCCGTTCCTGCCTTCTCCCCATATCCCCTGACTCCACTATTTTTAAGAGCCCTATCTAGCTCTCTCTTGAAAGTATCCAGAGAACCTGCCTCCAACGCCCTCTGAGGCAGGGAATTCCACAGACTCACCACGCTCTGTGAGAAAAAGTGTTTCCTCGTCTCCGTTCTAAACGGCTTACTCCCTATTCTTAAATGGTGGCCCCTGGTTCTGGACTCCCCCAAACTCGGGAACATGTTTCCTGCCTCTAGCATGTCCAAACCCTTAACAATCTTATATGTTTCAATGAGATATCCTCTCATCCTTCTAAACTCCAGAGTGTACAAGTCCAGCCGCTCCATTCTCTCAGCATATGACAGTCCCGCCATCCCGGGAATTAACCTTGTAAACCTACGCTGCACTCCCTCAATAGCAAGAATGTCCTTCCTCAAATTAGATGGACCAAAACTGCACACAATACGCAATGAAGGGGAGGTCCCTGACCAAGCCCCGCCCAAGGAGACCTGGATGGTCTACCAGGCCGGGGAGCACAGTGGTCCCTCAGCACTAGAATGAGGAGTCATCACTCAATGATGTGCTTAGCATTTGTGTGAGTGCATTAACCATCTGTGTAGATACTGGTGGCATAGATGGTGAGAGCAGGTATTGAGGGGGGATGTCAGAACCAACTGTTGGGCCTTCCTGAGGGGTCATGGGCCTAACTGAACGAAACACCAGTGAAAGGAGGTTCCCACTTGATAACCCCACTGATATACTGGCATCTACAGGATTCGTTTTTATGTGCTTGCTGACATGTAGGTGGCTTATTATTGCACATGGGGTTATTTATTGTCCTTAGCATAAGTATGTGTAAGATGTTTAGATACTACTGTGGCTTTGGGCTGGGTTTTCTTGGTTGAGCACCTATCCTGGTGTTATAGCACAACTACTTTGTGCTTCAATTGAATTGAAATGAATTTCTTTATTTGTCATTCAAAAACAAGTTTGAACGAAATTTCATTACCATGCAGTCATAACAGTAAAACAAAGCAACAAAACACACAATTAAAGATAATTTAACACAAACATCCATCACAGTGACTCCTCCGGCCACCTGCTCACTGTGATGGAAGGTTAAAAAAGTTTTATCTCTTCCTTGCTACTTCTCCCGTGGTCAGGCAGTCAAACGGCGATCGAGGCTTCCAATATTGAAGCTCCCGCTTAATATTTTAAGCCACACCGGGCAATGAAAGGCCCCTCGAACGGGCCGATTCAACTTACAACTTACAACACTACTGTCCCTCACTATTTCACCAGGGGGCGACACAATGTTTGCCCCCTACCTGTTCTCTTGCAGCCAGGAGAAATCCTGGGGGGGGGGGGGCAGGGGATTGCGTGTCCCCCCCCCCGCTTTGAGAGGTGGGGGACGATCCCCCCCCCCTGTTTTGTAATCCGGACTTTATCAGCCGCTTTCTAAAGGCTGAATCGGCCCGTTCGCGGGGCCTTTCAGCGCCCGGCGCGGCTTAAAATCAAACTGCTGCGTCGAGGCGATCGAGGCGATCGAGGCTCCCGATGTTGAAGCCCCCGCTGGCTTATGAAAGACCCCGTGAACGGCCTGATTGAAGCCCCACGATTCGGGGCGGACGGAGCTGCTGTTGCTGGAGTTCGGAGTCGGTCACCAACCAGGTCAGCTCCCGATGTTACCGTCCACAGGGCCCACGGCCGAAGCCTCGTGTGTGTGCGCGCTAGCGCTAGCGGCCGCCAAGAAATTGGGTCCCCCGCATGTTTTTATAGCGATTTCCGTACCTGCTTGCAGCGACTCTAAATATAAATTTCTGCCCACTAATTTGATCTTTCTCTATCCCCTTGTGGTCTCCTAATGTCCTTTCCTTCGTAACATCTTTTCTTACCTGTTTTTTTGCGTCATCAGCTAACTTTACAAATACACCTGCAAGTCTGTTCTCCAAGTCATTAATAACAATTGTAAAATGTTGACAAGCTGATAATAATCCCTAGGACGCACCACTCATCTCATCTTGCCAAGTAAAGAGAGATCTCCTCATGCACTCACTTTGTATCCTGTTAGCCGGCCAAACTGGCCTGGTGCTTTGTAGAGTTGAGGCTTTGTTTAGTGTCTAGAGAAGGGAGAGAGAGAGGGGGGGAGAGAGAAGAGGGGAGAGAGAAGGGAGAGACGGGAACATGGGGGTCCTTTTCCCACACAAGCCACAGGTGACTGGGCAATCTGAACCCAAGCACCAAGTTGAAAGCGGACGAAGGTGCGCATCCCTCGGGACAGCCCCCCAGGGAAACAGGCCCATTGGCCCACGGGGTCCACGCCAACCATCGATCACCCGTTCACACTAGTTCTATGTCATTCTCCTTTCACATCCACTCCCCGCACACGAGGGCAAATTAAACCACAAACCCGCACGTCTTTGGGATGTGGGAGGAAACCGGAGCACCTGGTGAAAACCCATGGGAGAACGTGCAAACTCCGCGCAGGCAGTACCCGAGGTCAGGATTGAACCCGGGTCTCTGGCGCTGCGGGCAGCAGCTCTACCCACTGCGCCACTGTGCCTGAAGCATGCCATAAGCCTTCTTCACCACACTCTCACTTGTGGGGAACCAAGGACTTGGACTTCTTAGTCACTCTGTTCATCACCATTGCTCAGTGCCTACTATTTGCCAGCTAGGCCCGATCCCTATTTGATTCAGCAGAATATATCACCTTGCAATGGATTTAATTCCATCTGTCTAAACAAAGGTCAAATCCAGGCCCTTCCTTAGTAGAACTAAGTACTAGGGGCGGCACGGTGGCGCAACGGTAGAGTTGCTGCCTCACAGCGCCAGAGACCCAGGTTCAGTCCTGACCTCGGGTACTGCCCGTACGGAGTTTGCAAGTTCTCCCCGTTTCCGTCCACACTCCAAAGACGTACAGGTTTGTAGGTTAATTGGCTTCAGTAAATATTGTAAACTCTCCCTAGTGTGTGTAGGATAGTGCTAGTGTACGGGGTGATCGCTTGTTGGCGCGGACGCGGTGGGCCGAAGGGCCTGTTTCAGCACCAAAAGTCTAAAGTTTGTAGGTTAATTGGCTTCGGTAAATTGGCCTTGGGATATTAAAATATGACATATCTGAAAATTTCAGCGACCTACAAGAATGTATCTGTGGAAATGCTGTAGATAGTGTGTGACACCAGCGGTTAATGTGAAATAATAATTCAACGCAGAATTCAATTGGATGTGTAAAAGCTGTGGGTGCCGTTTATCGTCAAGTTATGAAAGTATATTCACTGACAAATTAAATTGTGTTGTTCATAAATAGGTCTACACCACATCATACGAATGGATCAATGTTGATATTCTCCAATGAATATTAGTCAGATAATAAACAGGGAGGAATGCGATTTTGTTTGACATAGTTACAGACGGGAGTTAGAAGGAGTAAGGGAATTGGAATGTTTTTAATCTGTGGGTTATTGAATTAAGGAATGGCTGCAAAAGTCTTTTTCATTTCCTGGTAAAATGATGGAGACTGGATTCCACCATTTAGACCATGGAGCATAGAACAGTACAGCACAGGAACAGGCCCTTCGGCCCACAATGTCCGTGCCGAACACGGTGCCAAGACCAACTCTTATCTGCCTGCACGTAATCCATATCCCTCCATTCCCTGCATATCCATGTGTCCATCTAACGGCTTCTTAAACCCCGCTATTGTACAGTATTTGCCTCCACCACCAACGTGTTGCAGCATGGCGCAGCGGTAGAGTTGCTGCCTCACAGCGCCAGAGACCCGGGTTCGATCCTGACTACGGGCGCTGTCTGTACAGAGTTTGTACGTTCTGCCCGTGACCTGCGTGGGTTTTCTCCGAGATCTTCGGTTTCCTCCCACACTCCAATGACGTACAGGTTTGCAGGCTAATTGGCTTCGGTAAGATTGTAAATTGTCCCCAGTGTGTGTGTGTGTGTAAGATAGTGTTAGTGTGCGGGGATCGCCTGTCAGCGCGGACTCGGTGGGCCGAATGGCCTGTTTCCTTGCTGTAGCTCTGTGTAGCAACCAGTCCGCTGAAGGAGATTGAAGAGATTAAGTGATGTGGACTTTTTATTCCATATTTTTATGTGGTTTGAACAAAACCTCAGGATATGTGGCAATATAATTCATAAATTCATAAGTGATAGGAACAGAATGAAGCTTTTGTTTCGTACTAACCAGTCAGCTGAAAGACAAAGTTAAGGTGGCACGGTGGCGCAGCGGTAGAGTTGCTGCCTTGCAGCGGCAGAAACCCGGGTTCGATCCTGACTACGGGTGCTGTCTGTGTGGAGTTTGGGGGAGTCCAGAACTAGATGCCACAGTTTAGGAATAGGGGGTAGACCATTTAGAACGGAGATGAGAAAAAAAGTTTTCACCCAGAGAATTGCGAATCTGTGGAATTCTCTGCCTCAGGGGGCGGTGGAGGCAGGTTCTCTGGATGCTTTCAAGAGAGAGCTAGATAGGGCTCTTAAAGATAGTGGAGTCAGGGGATATGGGGAGAAGGCAGGAACGGGGTACTGATTGGCGATGATCAGCCATGATCACATTGAATGGCGATGCTGGCTCGAAGTGCCGAATGGCCTACTCCTGCACCTATTGTCTATTGTCTCTTGACTATGCAACAATTCAGGTGACTAAATGAAAAACTCTCCAGTGGGAAGTATATTTTTCCCCACTGACTGTGACGAGTGGCATCGGTTTAAAGACATTATTTGCTGTGACAATTGATTTGTCATCCGAACATTCACACAGGTTTCTGCCTCACATTAACGATGTATGGATGTCAGCAGAAGGCAGAACTATAAAGGAGGGTCAATATTTAATCCTGAAAAGGGAAAAATAATTGCAGCCAATTAATACCCCTATTGTAGCAACTCAACACTAAACGCCTTACATCCCCGCATCGTTGAAGGCAGATTACTCTCTCTGCTTGTTAGTTCAATCTATACTTAAAACACAAACCAAACTCCCCCCTTGTGAAATATTGGAGCAGGATTTTAAAATCTCATTCCAGGGATAACCAGGTCCATAGATCCTATAGCGGAGCAAGATAGACCACTCCTGCTAAATGCAATGGGCTGACGTGTAGTACGCAACGGAGCGGAACGTGGGCCTTTTTTTCATCCATTTCAGTAACCGGACCCGGCCCGACTCACAGTGTAATCAACGTTGCGGGGGAACAGTTTGTGTTGATAAATTATAATTCTGAAAATGAGGAGAAGATTTTTACCAAAGAACTTTTATTTTTACGAGGATGTTTCCATAATCGGCTTCCGTCTCCGCACTAGTATCTTTGCTCCGCTACGATGGGATCTTTGGTGCGGAGACGGAAGCCGGTTACGGAAACATCCTCGTAACCAAGGGCCAGTCACACCCTGGTCACTCCCCTCTCCCATCAGGCAAGAGGTACAGAAGTATGAAAGCGCACACCTCCAGATTCGGGGGCAGTTTCTTCCCAGCTGTTATCAGGCAGCTATATTGACCAGACCCTCCAAAGACTCCAAAGATATGGGCCAAATATGAGCAAATGGGACAAGCGTAGATGGGGTATCTTGAGTTTGAAGAAGGGCCTCGACACAAAACATCACCCGTTCCTTCTATCCAGAGATGCTGCCTGTCCGGGTGAGTCTGATGGCTGTGGGGAAGAAGCTGTTCCTGAACCTGGATGTTGCAGATTTCAGGCTCCTGTGCCTTCTACCTGATGGCAGCGGGGAGATGAGTGTGTGGCCAGGATGGTGTGGGTCCTTGATGATGCTGTCAGCCTTTTTGATCAGCAGAGAAGGTTATTGGCTGCAACCTTCCCTCCATTGATGAACTGTACACTGCAAGGGCCAGGAAGCGAGCGGGCAAGATCATCTCTGACCCCTCTCACCCTGGCCACAAACTCTTTGAATCACTTCCCTCTGGAAGGCGACTCCGGACTGTCAAAGCTGCCACAGCCAGACATAAAAACAGTTTTTATCCACGAGTAGTTGCTCTAATCAACAGGCAAAAATCTGTAGCCTCCCTTTGATCTGGTATTTTGTTGGTTCACATGCTTGATCAATGGTGTTTTATCATTAATGTTTTATTATTATTAATGTTTAGTGTTTAGTCATTCGTAACTGTCACTGTATGTCATGTTGTTACTTGTGGGCGGAGCACCAAGGCACATTCCTTGTATGTGAATACTTGGCCAATAAACTTACTTACTTGATGTCTACAACCAAAGTGGTGAGCACAGTATTAGTTTCTGTTTATTAGTTGGAAAGCAATATTTGTCTTTCCAAGGTATTTCTAACTTGCCCTCTGACCTAACTACAGAAACACCTCACACGTGGCAGTCACGGTGGCGCAGTTGTAGAGTTGCTGCCTTGCAGCGAATGCAGCGCCGGAGACCTGGATTCGGCCCCGATTACGTGCGCTGTCTGTACAGAGTTTGCACGTTCTCCCCGTGACCCGCGCGGGTTTGCTCCAAGATCTTCGGTTCCTCCCACACTCCAAAGACGTGCAGGTTTGTAGGTTAATTGGCTTGGTATAATTGTAAAATTGTCCCTAGTGTGTGTTAATGTGCGGGGATCGCTGGCTGGCGTGGACCCGGTGGGCCGAAGGGCCTGTTCCCATGCTTTATCTCTAAACTAAACTAAAATGGAACTATTTTGCATAATGATACTAAAGGCTGATAGTGTGTCCATTATAGATATTTTCTCCTTAACTCGATAATATGAGCCATTATTATTGATTTTGTCAAATATTATTCCATTTGATTAAGTGATCCTGTGAATTATAAAGCTATTCATGAGTTTCATGTCAATGACTCAATTAAATAAATTTCTTCCCAGCAGTTATCAGGCAACTGAACCATCCCATCACCAGCTAGAGAGCAATCCGGACCTCCTATCTACCTCATTGGAGACACTCGGACTATCGCTAATCGATCTTTATCTTGCACTATACGTTATTGCCTTAATCCTGTATCTGTACACTGTCGAAAATTATAGCTAATTGCATCTGATACCATTTATCAAAGAGTTAAGATTAAAATTAAATGACTTTCATTCAGACTGGCATCTTCATTTAAATCTCACAGACATTAGAGTGAAGGTTTGGTTCATTAAGAAATGGATGGCATGCCAGACATTCATCCATTGCAGCATAGAAAGTGAGGAGAGAAAATTAGACATTGTCTCTCCAAATCTCTACAATCAAGGACGAGTCGCACCCCGGCCACTCCCTCTTCTCCCCTCTCCCATCGGGCAAGAGGTACAGAAGTGTGAAAACATACGCACACCTCCAGATTCAGGGACAGTTTCTTCCCAGCTGTTATCAGGCAACTGAACCATCCTACCACAACCAGAGAGCGGTGCTGAACTACTATTGACCTCATTGGTGACCCTCGGACTATCCTCGATCGGACTGTGCTGGCTTTATCTTGCACTAAACGTTATTCCCTTATCATGTATCTGTACACTGTAGATGGCTCGATTGTATTGTCTTTCCGCTGACTGGACAGCACGCAAAAAAAGCTTTTCACTGTACCTCGGTACACGTGACAATAAACTCCACTGAACTGAAATGATACAAGCTGAAGGTTCTGGTGAAGTGATTCTCTCGGCAGCCTCCATGCTCGAAACGCTGGGATTCTCCCCACAATGTGGCAGCAATTGTCAAATGGTTCTATGTTATGAGGCAAAACTGAATATAAAGTTTCAATTTGAGAAACGGCGTGGAAACAGGCCCTTCGGCCCACCGAGTCCACCCCCAACCAGCGGCATCCCGTACACTAGCCCTATCCTACACAAACTAGGGACAAATCGCAATTATACCAAACCAATGAACCTACAAACCTGTACATCTTTGGAGTGTGGGAGGAAAGTGTATAATATGAAAGGGCCTGAGCTATAGGGAAAGGTTGGACAGGCTAGGACTTTATTCCTCAGGGCGCAGGAGGATGAGCGGTGATCATGTAGAGGTGTGCAAATTCATAAGGGGAATAGAATGCACAGAGTCTTTTACTCAAGAACCAGAGGGCAGAGGTCAAGGATGAGAGGGGGAATGACTTAACAGGAATCCGAGTGGCAACATTTTTACACAGAGGGTTTTTACACCATTTTCACTCCAAAGCCAGTGAGCCGACAAACCTGTACGTCTTTGGAGTGTGGGAGGGAACCAGAGCACATGGGAAAAACCCACGCAGTCACAGGGAGAACGTGCAAACTCCACACAGACAGCGCCCATGGTCAGGATCGAACCCCCGTCCCAGGCACTGCGAGGCAGCAACTCCACCACTGCGCCACCGTGCCTCCCATTTGCTCCATTTTCTTTGCAAAATATCAGGCTTAACTGGAAGGATGAGGCATCAGCAAAGAATAAATACATACTACTAAATGTTAAAAATCCATAAATAAACCTGGGATGTAATTTTGATCCTAATTTCCTCCTGTTAAGAATACAAATTTTTACAGCTGAGCACTCCAATAGAGGCACATTGAAAATCAGTGGAAATTGCAAGTTTCCTGTTCTGACCGATGAAATGTGATATAATATTAACACAGCAGTGGCAATTCAAGGGAAATAAAGGTCAGCGCAACGTCGAGAGGCAGGGGTGGGTGACTACGTTTGTATTACAGAAACCTTGCCCTTTTAAATGCCACAAGCTGATGGATCCGGTGGAAAAAAACATACCTTTCAGTTTGATGAGATGTCACTTTTGCTCAGAGCTGATCAAATGAGATGAATGAAACCTAAACAAAATAATAAAAAAAAAACACACACATTTCTGTCAGCGACGCATCGGACATTAAAGAAAGCGGAATACCGGGTCAGAGCGGTGGGTCACAGAGAAGTCTCTTAAGCAAATAGCAATCATCGCACAATGAAGCTTACTGTCCAGGCTGTCTGTCGACAATACCGAATGACATCTTTTGTCTAGAAAGGGCAAATAATGCTAACCAAATATGAAAGGAAGATAAAAGCATACGAGGTCTCATTTCATGTTTTGGAAGGAACTGCAGATTTGGGAAGTGGGACGGGGAAGAACAGTAGACAATAGACAATAGACAATAGACAATAGGTGCAGGAGTAGGCCATTCGGCCCTTCGAGCCAGCATCGCCATTCAATGTGATCATGGCTGATCATCCCCAATCAGTACCCCGTTCCTGCCTTCTCCCCATATCCCGTGACTCCGCTACCTTTAAGAGCCCTATCTAGCTCTCTCACGAAAGTATCCAGAGAACCGGCCTCCACCGCCCTCTGAAGCAGGGAATTCCACACACTCACAACTCTCTGTGTGAAAACGTTTTTCCTCATCTCCGTTCCAAATGGCTTACCCCTTATTCTTAAACTGTGTGGCCCCTGGTTCTGGACTCTCCCATTATCGGGAACATGTTTCCTGCCTCTAGCGTGTCCAAACCCTTAATAATCTTATATGTTTCACTAAGATTCCCTCTTGACAAGTAATGAACTCCACTGTGGAAATAAAATATTCATTCATTTATTCAAACTGAAGATAGACACAAAAATCTGGAGTAACTCAGCGGGACAAGCAGCATCATATAACCATATAACCATATAACAATTACAGCACGGAAACAGGCCATTAGATTAGATTAGATTAGATAGCCTTTATTGTCATTCAGACCGAAGTCTGAACGAAATTGCAGCAGTCATACATACAATACAATACAATAAAAAACAACAATAAACACATATTAACATCCACCACAGTGAGTCCACCCAACATCTCCTCACTGTGATGGAGGCAAAAGTCTTAGGTCTCCAGTCTCTTCCCTCCTCTTCTCCTTCTGCGCTGAGGCGATACCCCCCGGGCGATGTTACAACTGTCCCGCGGCTCAAACACCGCGGCCCGGGGTGGTCGAAGCTGCCGCTCACCAGTCCTGCTGACGCAGCCGCTGGCTCGACCCTTCTAGTCCGTGCCGAACACGTATTCTCCCCTAGTCCCATATACCTGCGCTCAGACCATAACCCTCCGTTCCTTTCCCGTCCCATCGCAGGAGGGAAAGAATGGGTGACATTTTGGGTCAAACCCTTCTTCAGACTGAGAGTCGGACGAAAGGGAGACACGAGATATAGACGGTGATGGAGGACAAATGGCTGAAAGATATGCAAAAAAGAACCATGATAGAGGAATCAGGCCATTGTCAGCTGTGGGCTAGGTGAGAATGAGTTACAGACATTCCTTCTCTCCAGAGATGCTGTCTGACCCGCTGAGTTACTTCAGCTTTTTGAGTCTGTCTTAAGGGCCTGTCCCACTTGGGCGGTTTTTGCGCGTCACGCAGACGGCGCGCGAGGATTTTGTACATCGCAATATCCTGGGGCGCCGCAAACGACCGCGCGGCACTGCTGACATCACCACGCACCATGCGAGTGTCACGTGTGCGTCACGACACTCGCGTCGTGAGTCGTGGCACGTAAATGATGTTGCGTAAATGGCGCCCAAGGGACAGGCCCTTAAGGTCTCGTTTCATGTTTTCCTATTGGTTCTGATTGCACTAAAAATCTGAAGTAAATTAAATTATATTTAATGCTTAGGACAAAATGTGGAGGAAGGAACTGTAGATGCTGGTTTACACCGAAGATAGACACAAAGTGCTGGAGTAACTCAGCGGGACAGGCAGCATATCTGGATAGAAGGAATGAGCGATGTTTCAGGATAGAAGGGTTTTGACCCGATACATCACCTATTCCTTTTCTCCAGGGGCGGCACAGTGGCGCAGCGGTAGAGTTGCTGCCTTACAGCGCCAGAGACCCGGGTTCGATCCTGACTACGGGCGCTGTCTAGACGGAGTTTGTATGTTCTCCCCTTCAACTCAAATTCATGTTTTCACTTTAACATCCACTTAACACATTGCTTTACTGCCAGAGTTGAAGTAAATTAATTATTTGTTTCAGACCAAAATGAGTTAACATATGATGAGCGTTTGTCGGCACTGGGCCTGGTCTCGCTGGAGTTTAGAAGATTGAGGGGGGACCTCATTGAAACTTACAGAATAGTGAAAGGCTTGGGTAGAGTGGATGTGGAGAGGGTGTTTCCACTAGTGGGAGAGTCTAGGACTAGAGGTCACAGCCTCAGAATTAAAGGACGTCCTTTTAGGAAGGAGATGAGGAGGAATTTATTTGCTCAGAGGGTGGTGAATCTGTGGAATTCTTTGCCACAGACGGCTGTGGAGGCCAAGTCAACGGATATTTTTAAGGCGGGGATTGACAGGAGTTATGGGGAGAAGGTCCATGGAGAGAGTTGGATTTAGCTCTTGGGGCTAACGGAGTCAAGGGATATGGGGGAAAATGCAGGAACGGGGTACTGATTTTGGATGATCAGCCATGATCATATTGAATGGCGGTGCTGGCTCGAAGGGCCAAATGGCCTACTCCGGCACCTATTTTATATATTTCTACGTTTCTAAGGCAGGAGAATGGGGTTGAGAGGGAAAGAAAGATCAGCCAATGATTGAATGGCGGAGTAGACTTGTTGGGCCGAATGGCCTAACTCTGCTCCTAGAATCTATGAATGCCTCTACTGCTTTAGAAGCTGAAGATGCTTCATTTTGTCAACAAATACCCCACAGGTGTGTAGAGAGCACATTGACGGCATCACAGTCTGGTTCAGCGACTCAAACCCACAGGAACAAAGAGGATTCCTCTTGTTTAGTTTAGTTTATTGTCACATGCACCGAGGGTACATGCAGTGTTCGGCAACCTACGGCCACCGGGCCGAATGCGGCCCATAACCCGAAATCATCCGGCCCGCAGGCGGGTTTTTTTCCCCCGTAATCATCCGGCCCGCCGAGCGGCGAGCGGCGAGCTCTGGCCGTACTACATCCTGCGCAAAGCCGTCGGCACGGCCGCGCACCTTCTGTGAACACGTTTAAGAAAGAACCGCAGATGCCGGAAAAATCGAAGATAGACAAAAATGCTGGAGAAACTCAGCGGCTGAGACACGCAAGGATTGCACGAGGCTGCCTCACCCGCTGAGTTTCTCCAGAATGTTTGTCCACCTTCTGTGAACACGTGATTTGGTGCCTGCCATCCGGGGTGGGATCCGTGTGTACACGTGATAGATGTGGCCCGCCACCCGCTGACAAACACCCCGGCCCCTGTGCAGAACAAGGGTGCCCACCCCTGGTGTAAAGCTTTTGCTGTGGGCTAGCCAGTGAGCGGAAAGACAATACACGATTACAATCGGCCGTCCACAGTGGACAGACACGTGATAAAGGGGGTTACATCAGTAACGCTCAGTGCAAGATACCGCCCAGAAACGCCCGATCAAATACAGTCTGAGTGTCTATCACAAAGATACGACTTCATCCTTCAATGCGGACAATAGACGTTACTGAGTTGGATGATCAGCCATGATCACATTGAATGGCGGTGCAGGCTCGAAGGGCCGAATGGCCTACTCCTGCACCTATTTTCTATGTTTCTATGTTTCTAGACAATAGGTGCAGGAGTAGGCCATTCGGGCCTTCGAGCCTGCACCGCCATTCAATGTGATCATGGCTGATCATCCCCAATCAGTACCCCGTTCCTGCCTTCTCCCCATATCCCCTGACTCCGCTATTTTTAAGAGCCCTATCTAGCTCTCTCTTGAAAGCATCCAGAGAACCGGCCTCCACCGCCCTCTGAGGCAGAGAATTCCACAAATGTGAGCCATTCTGCTTGCATCAACTTCTGTGTGACAAGGAGCTGTTGGATATCCCAGTCTAATGGAGCAAATATTAATTTTGTGAAATCTAGTGTCGACTATCTGTAAAGTTTGCTGCTGCCATAAATCAGGATATAAACACTGGCAGAAATCTACCGTATGATCAATCAGATACTGAAACATGAGCTGTTTTTCTCACTGCCCCAGCAACTATGATAATCCAATTCTACACGTCAGTTTAATGTAGAGATACAGCGTGGAAACGGGCCCTTCGGCCCACCGAGTCCGCGCCGACCAGCGATCCCCGCACACTAACTGTCCCACACACACTGGGGACAATTTACACTTACACCAAGCCAATTAACCTGCAAACCTGTATGTCTTTAATAATAATAATAATAATGGATGGGATTTATATAGCGCCTTTCTAATACTCAAGGCGCTTTACATCGCATTATTCATTCACTCCTCAGTCACACTCGGTGGTGGTAAGCTACTTCTATAGCCACAGCTGCCCTGGGGCAGACTGACGGAAGCGTGGCTGCCAATCTGCGCCTACGGCCCCTCCGACCACCACCAATCACTCACACACATTCACACACATTCACACACAGGCAAAGGTGGGTGAAGTGTCTTGCCCAAGGACACAATGACAGTACACACTCCAAGCAGGTTTCGAACCGGCCACCTTCAGGTTGCCAGCCGAACACTTAGCCCATTGTGCCATCTGTCGTCCCGGAGTCTTTGGAGGGTGGGAGGCCAACGTGTTCCCAATGTTGGGCGAGTCCAGAACCAGGGGCCACACAGTCTTAGAATAAAGGGGAGGTCATTTAAGACTGAGGTGAGAAAAAACCTTTTCACCCAGAGAGTTGTGAATTATTGAATTCCCTGCCACAGAGGGCAGTGGAATAGGCGACGTTTCGGGTCGAGACCCTTCTCCTCGAAGGATTAGGGGACGTTTCGGGTCGAGACCCTTCCGGGTCCCAACCCGAAACGTCACCTATTCCTTCACTCCATAGATGCTTTATATCTTAGAATAAAGGGGAGGTCATTTAAGACTGAGGTGAGAAAAAACGTTTTCACCCAGAGAGTTGTGTATTTATGGAATTCCCTGCCACAGAGGGCAGTGGAGGCCAAGTCACTGGATGGATTTAAGAGAGAGTTAGATAGAGCTCTAGGGGCTAGTGGAGTCAAGGGGTATGGGGAGAAGGTAGGCACGGGTTATTAATAGGGGACGATCAGCCATGATCACAATGAATGGTGGTGCTGGCTCGAAGGGCCGAATGGCCTCCTCCTGCACCTATTTCTATGTTCCTATGTAATAGACAATAGACAATAGACAATAGGTGAAGGAGTAGGCCATTCGGCCCTTTGAGCTAGCACCGCCATTCAATGTGATTATGGCTGATCGTCCCCAATCAGTACCCCGTTCCCACCTTCTCCCCGTATCCCCTGGCTCCGCTATCTGTAAGAGCCCTATCTAGCTCTTCTAGGAAACCGAAGATCTCTGAGGAAACCCACGCAGGTTACGTGCAAACTTGGTGCCGACAGCGCCCGAGGCCGGGATCGAACCCGGGTCCCCGGCGCTGTGAGGCAGCAAACTCTACCGTGTCTGCCCCCTCCACCTACACATTCACCTTCACAGCCAAGCAGTTAAGTAAGACTGTAAAGTGTAAATGAGCAAGATATGCAGCGAATGTCAGCACAAAAGGAAACTGGCTGAATACATTACTGTCGGTGAAGGCTGCTGAAGGATGAAGGCTTAGTATCGCGGGGAACATCAGCGATTAGAGAGGGGGTCAGGAGACAAGAAGTACACCACTGTGTGCTGTAAATTAAACTAATTTATGAAAAAGCTGGCGAATATAAAGACAGAGGATGCTTACTCATGCAGAGATTCAGGAGGGGGGAGATGAGTGCTTCGTTCAAGCTAAAAATAGCACATACGATCCATCAAGGCAGATTAACGGAACTGTTTTGCAAATGTTAAAACAATAACATTCTTGCCTGCAACAGAATGTAACAGAAACAGCATCTTAGCTGGGCCAAAGTTATAGCCCTGTCCCACTGTACGAGTTCATTGAAGAGTTCTCCCGAGTTTGGCCCTGATTCGAACTCGGAGATTTACGGTAATGGCCGCTCGTCGGTACTCGGGGCTCTCGTGGACATTTTTCAACATGTCGAAAAATCTTCACGAGTCTTCACGAGCTTACCGCGTTTCCCGAGTACCTGCTGTTAGCGGTGCGAGCCGCTAAGAGACGTCCCCGAGCCCCGACGTACCCGCTACATACGTTCTACGTGCTTACCACGAGTTTGATTTTTTTTTAAACTCGGGAGAGCTCTTGGATGAACTCGTACAGTTGGATTATCTCTGTCTGAGATAAATGAGCTCAGAACTGAGATTAAATGGGACGTACCTTTAGGAAGCAGATGAGGAGGAATTTCTTTAGTCAGAGGGTGGTGAATCTGTGGAATTCATCGCCACAGACGGCTGTTGTGGCCAAGTCAATGGGTATTTTTAAGGCGGAAATGGATAAATTCTTGATTAGGAGGGGTGTCATCAGGGGTTATGGGGAGAAGGCAGGAGAATGGGGTTGAGAGGGTAAGGTAGGCTAAGTGGCTTGGTATAGGTGTAAATTGTCCCTCGTGTGTGTGTGTGTGTAGGATGTGTGTGTGTAGGATAGTGTAAGTGTGCGGGGATCGCTAGTCGGCGTGGGCTTGGTGGGCCGTATCTCCAAAACTAAACACAGAACACGCGGCCAAATTAAACATCACCTTCCAAGAGAGGCAGCTATGCATCCCGAGTGCATGGAATTTGGCAAGAAGTGTTTTATCTGATGAACTAAATGAAGCAAGTAACCACCTGCATCTTGCTGCTTTCAAAATCCGGCCACATGCAAAAGACGTGCAGTGTTCACTCTTAAAAATACCCAAGCCTTAAATAAACATCGATGGAGATGCAAGGAACTGCAGATGCTGGTTTACAACAAAAAAAAAACAAGGTGCTGGGGTAGGTCGGCAGATCGGGCAGCATCTCATTAGTTCATGAATTCAAAAGTCATAGGAGCAGAATTAGCCCATTCGGCCCATCCAGTCTACTCCGCCATTCAATCGTGGCTGATCTATCTCTCCCTCTCAACCCCATTCTCCTGCCTTCTCCCCAGAACCTCCGACACCCCCGATGAACGTGGATAGGTGACGTTTTGGGTCGGGATCCTTCTTCAGACTGATGGGAGAAACTTTCTTCCAGATTTCCCCCCCCCCCCTCTACAAGAACCAGCCTTACACAGAGGCTGGTGGGTGCCTGAAATTGGCTGTCTGGGATGGTGGTGGAGGCAAATGCAACAGTGGTGTTTAAGAGGCTTCTAGATAGGCAAGGAATGGGGGGGTCAAGAGAGGACGAGGGGATTCATTTATTTTAGTTCATCTATGTTTAGCATGGACGTTGTGGGCCGAAGGGCCTGTTCCTGTGCTGCCCTGTTCTATGGTCTATTAGATGTCACATTATGGTGGAGTTTGTAATGTCCGGGTGATTGCTGGTCGGCACGGACTCGTTGGGCCGAAGGGCCTGTTTCCACGCTGTATCTCTAAACTAAACTAAACCAAGGAAGGTGGACAAAAATGCTGGAGAAACTCAGCGGGACAGGCAGCATCTATGGAGAGAAGGAATAGGTGATGTTTTGGGTCGAGATCCTTCTTCAGACTGATATTGAGGGGGGCGGGAAAAAGAAAGGAAGAGGCGGAGGCAGTAGGCTTGTGGGAGAGCTGGGGAGGGGAGGGGAAGGAGGGAGGAAGTAGGGACTACCTGAAATTGGAGAAGTTAATGTTCATTCCGCTGGGGTGTAAACTACCTAAGTAAAGTCCGGCACCCCATCGATGGCCATGAGAAGGAGGGGTGGTGGGGGTGGTGGTGGTGTTGGCGGTCAGCGAAGGTTCGAAGGGCAGATAGCTGGCCGGGCTGCCGACTGACCGACCGACGGGGCCACGGGCGAGGCGCTGCTGCACTCCACGGGCTGCACTATGTCAGGACGGGTGAGGCAGGGCTGGACACGGCGCTCCAACCCGACAGTCCCCTCGACTCGAGTAGTAGCAGTCCGATACGGGACAGGGGCGGTCCCGTACGGGACAAACCAATATACGGGATGTCCCGGCTAATACGGGACAGTCGGCAACCCCTAGTTGGGCACCACCTTGGAAGTTTCTAAAAGAGGCAGTTTTTATCGGCCCCTAGTCTGAAGAAGGGTCTCGACCCGAAACGTCACCCATTCCTTCTCTCCAGAGATGCTGCCTGCCTGTCCCGCTGAGTTACTCCAGCATTTTGTGCCTACGTTTACCTGGCCCTCGACCCAAGGAGGGCTGGCGATCAGCGTTTCTGCTCCACATTGGAGATAAAAGATGAATCTAACAAGCAGTACGACAGCACCATCATTAACCCTGGATATCTTCACCAACTGGGGCACTTTGTCAGGGATTGTGGACAGATCTTGAGTCAAGGGCCATCTGTCTGATCATCACAGCATGTCAAGTTATTATCAGGCCCTCTGTTCAATTATTATTTTGCTTTCAGGACTAATCATGTCATAAGGTTTGGTGGGGACACCCAAGGTCAGGATAAAGGCACCAGCTGGAACTGCTCATCACTGGGCACTTGACACACACCCTCAACGCAGGAGACCCACTGTGAAGCAGGCGGACAATTGACATGAACCAGGCCTGGGATTCAGCCCTGGTAGCTTCCCTGTTCACTGTTCAATGTGGAAGGACATTCCCTGAATCAACGGCAGCCACTTATCTCCGGAGACGGGACAAAAGTCCCTCATTTTTCAATCAGAAGAGAAGCATAGAATAGACTAGTTTATTGTCACATGTTTAGTTTTAGTTCAGATATACAGCGCTGTATCTCTAAACAAAACAAAATAAAAACTAAAAATTCACCCCAGTCTATTCCCCTCATGATTTTATACCCCTCTATCAGTCTCCTACACTCCAAGAGATACATTCCTAGCCTGCCCACTCGCAACTCCCTGCAGCTCTTTCTATTCCTGCAGAAATAAGATGGAATCACAGCTGAAGCACAGTGTATGACACAGTATCCTCGATATTCTGAACTGAGAACAGAAAACTGGTTCAAGGCCAACATGCCTGAAACGATGCTGAATGATCATCAACTACAAGAGAGCCCCAAACAAGACGACTCAGGAAACATTCGGAGCTGCTCAAAGTGAACATTCGATTAGGCACAGAGCCACAGGCCACTGGATAATAATCTGCGACAACATCTGGTTGTTTGCTGAATGTCGGTGGTACAGCTTTAGAGTGGGGGCGGGACTCACTGTTGCAGCGGCCCCTTCTACTATTTTTTGTCTAGTTAAGTGTAGTTGTTCGTGTTTTTTAATACTGTTTTAATAACTGTGTATATGTGGGGGGCGGGGGGGGGGAAGGGGTAAACCTTTTAAAAATCTCTTCCCTGTACGGGAGACCCGACCTTTTCCCTGTCGGGTCTCCGTTGTTGTTGGGGCCTAGCACCGTGGAGCGGCCTCCAGCCTGAACGACCCGGGGGCTCCAGTCACGGAGCCTGCGGAGCTGCGGACTACTCACCATCGTGGGGCTGGCCGGCATCGGAGTGTGGGGAGCGGTGGTGACTCGCTGCTGCGGCCCGACCCCGAGCTCGGAAGCTCCATCTACAGCCGCAGGTCCGGTGGACCGGGACATCGGGAGCTCGCGGGTCTGGGTGGAGACCGCTTTTCGGAGCT
This sequence comes from Amblyraja radiata, assembly GCF_010909765.2. Lineage (NCBI taxonomy): Eukaryota > Metazoa > Chordata > Chondrichthyes > Rajiformes > Rajidae > Amblyraja > Amblyraja radiata. The sequence continues at coordinate 46,585,213 of NC_045972.1, read as the reverse complement.
CCAGCAACGCGACTTCTCCAGCCCGTGTCGCGGGGTTGGAACGACCCGGAGCGGGGCCGTACATCACCCGGCGCAGCTTAATGGCCGCGGGACATTCCAGCGCTCGCCGGGGGCTCCGACTTCATGACTTTTAGACCGGGAGCGGGGCCGTACATCGCCCGGCGCGGCCTTAAATGGCCGTGGGACTTATCATTGCCCGCCTGGGGCTTCAACATCGGGAGAGACATGGAGAACAGGGGAGAGAAAAGACTTTGCCTTCCATCACAGTGAGGAGGAGATTCATTCATTGTGTAAATTGAATTGTTTGTATGTTTTGTAGGAATTGTCTTTGTTTGTATGGCTGTGGAAACGGAGATTCGTTTGAGCTTCACTGAGGTTCAAATGACATGTAATAAATATTCTATTCTATTCTATTCTATTTTGTCGTTTATTATGGTGTTCAGAGAGTTGCCGGCGTTAACTGGCCCTATCCCCGCACTCTATCTCCGCTATTGACGAGTGCATCGACTGCTACCTCCTGCACCCACGCAGGACTCATCGACTTCATCAACGTCACCACCAATTTCCATCCTGCGCTCAAATTTACTTGGACCATCTCCGACACCTCCCTCCCCTTTCTTGATCTCACCGTCTCCATCAAAGGAGATGCACTATCGACTGGCGTTTATGCACGGTGGCGCAGCGGTAGAGTTGCTGCCTTACAGCGTTTGCAGCGCCGGTGTCCCGGGTTCGACCCCGACTACGGGTGCTGTCTTCTGTGCGGAGTTTGCACGTTCACCCCGTGACCACGTGGGTTTTCTCCGAGATCTCCAGTTTCCTCCCACACTCCAAAGACGCGCAGGTTTGCAGGTTCATTGGCTTCGGTAAAATTGGGTGAATAGTGTGGGGAACGCTGTAGACAGTAGAATAGTGGGAATGTGCGGGCATCGCTGGTCGGCGCGGACACGATGGGCCGATGGGCCTGTATCTGCGCTGTATCTCTCTAAAATAAATAAAAATAAACCTAATGACTTCCACACCTATTAGCATGCGCAGTTCCTTCCTACTCCTAATCCGTTGGATTGCTGCATGTAAGGATTTTATTGTTCCGTTTGGGAACTTTTAACAATGAAGTACTCTTGACTTTCTTATGAAAGGATGAAAAACTGATCCATGATGAAGAAAGCTCCTGTTATGTTTAGGTTTTTGATTGTCGTAGTATATCGAGGTACAGTGAAAAGCTTTGTTTTGCAAGATATCCAAACTAATTCCTGGAGAAAAGGTTCTGGCAGTCCACCCTATCGAAGCCTCTCATGATTTTACACACAAAACCTAAATACCAAAGTATCAATCCGTTCAATAATAAGATTGTTAAGGGCTTGGACACACTAGAGGCAGGAAACATGTTCCCGATGTTGGGGGAATCCAGAACCAGGGACCACAGTTTAAGAATAAGGAATAAGCCATTTGGAATGGAGACGAGGAAACACTTTTTCTCACAGAGAGTTGTAAGTCTGTGGAATTCTCTGCCTCAGAGGGCGGTGGAGGCCGGTTCTCTGGATGCTTTCAAGAGAGAGCTAGATAGGGCTCTTGAAGATAGTGGAGTCAGGGGATATGGGTAGAAGGCAGGAACGGGGTGCTGATTGTGGATGATCAGCCATGAACGTTGAATGGCAGTGCTGGCTCGAAGGGCCGAATGGCCTACTCCTGCACCTATTGTCTATTGTCTATGGTTTAATTTAGTTTACTGTCACGGGCAACGAGGTACAGTGAACAGCTTTTGTGGCGTGCTAACCAGTCAGCGGAAAGACAATAGGTGGATGAATGATGTTTAAGAAGGAACTGCAGATGCTGGAAAATCGAAGGTACACAAAAATGCTGGAGAAACTCAGCGGGTGAGGCAGCATCTATGGAGCGAAGGAAATAGGCAGCGTTTCGGGCCGATGCTGAGTTTCTCCAGCATTTTTGTCTACGTGGATGAATGAGGTTAACCTATGATGAGCGTTTGTCGGCACTGGGCCTGCACTCGCTGGAGTTTAGAAGGATGAGGGGGTGACCTCATTGAAACATACAGAATAGTGAAAGGCCTGGATGGAGTGGATGTGGAGAAGATTATTGATTTCCACTCATGGGAGAGTATAGGACAAGAGGTGACAGCCTCAGAATTAAAGTTTTTTTAGGAAGGAGATGAGGAGAAATTTCTTTAGTCAGAGGGTGGTGAATCTGTGGACTTCATTGCCACAGGTGGCTGTAGAGGCCAAGTCAGTGGATATATCTAAGGCAGAGATAGATAGATTCTTGATTAAAGCCCTGTCCCACGGTACAAGTTCATTCCAAGAGCTCTCCTGAGTTTAAAAAAAATCAAACTCGTAGTAAGCACGTAGAATGAACGTAGCGGGTACGTCGGAGCTCGGGGACGTCTCTTAGCGGCTCGTAACGCTAACGGCAGGAACTCGGGAAGACTCGCTAACGGCAGGTAAGCACGGGAAGACTCGTGAAGATTTTACAACATGTTGAAAAATGTCCACGAGAGCCCCGAGTACCGACGAGCGGCCATTGCCGTAAATCTCCGAGTTCAGATCAGGGCAAACTCAGGAGAACTCGTACCGTGGGACAGGGCTTTTAGTACGGGTGTCAGAGGTGATGGTGAGAAGGCAGGAGAATGGGGTTAGGAGGGAGACATAGATCAGCCATGATTGAATGGCGGAGTCAACTTGATGGGCCGAATGGCCTAATTCTACTCCTATTCCTTATGACATTTTTACCTAATGACCTTATGATTACAATTAAGCCATTTACAGTGTACAGATGCAGGATAAGGGAGTAACATGATTAACATTTAGAGCATGGTAAAGCTGATAGTCTGAAGAAGGGTCTCATTGCCCATTCCTTCTCTCCAGAGACGCTGCCTGTCCCGCTGAGTTACTCCAGCTTTATGTGCCTGTCTTCGGTTTAAACCAGCATCTGCAGTTCCTTCCTACACAATGCCACCGGCTGTTTCTGTTAGCAATGCCGTTAGCTTAAAGAAACTCTCATCTTATTTTGGCCTCAATCAGGCCTTGAGCTAGATTTGAAGGGTGATGGATGGAGAATGTTGGCGTGACCCTGGTTCAGTGACAGCAAGGCTGACATACGCTGACTTGTTTTTTTCCCCACTATTGTGGCATTTCCAGGGAAGTGTGATGTACAGATTGAGTTCCGATGGACCTTCACAGCTGACACGATCAGAGTCCCTTGCATCAGCGAAACTTTGGCATTTGGCCGGCAGATCAATGGCAAGCAGAACAAAAAGGATCAAAATGCATTGTGATGTTTTGTTAAAGTGTTAGAGAGACTTCCCCTCTCATCCAAAATCTACTGAAGGCAGATGGTGAATCTAGTGCGTGGCTGCCAGTCGCAGTGAAGGCTGAGCTAATGTTTAAAGGTTGCCTTTTTTCAGGCAAGTGTGAGATCTTGAGATGAAAGGCAAGCTCCTTAAAGTAAATCTAAATTCTGGAGTAAAGACATGGTGGCACAGCGGTAGAGTTGCTGCTTTAAGGGCCTGTCCCATTGGTGATTTTTTTCGGCGACTGCCGGCGTCATTGACATAGAAACATAGAAACATAGACAATAGGTGCAGGAGTAGGCCATTCGGCCCTTCGAGCCTGCACCGCCATTCAATATGATCATGGCTGATCATCCAACTCAGTATCCCGTACCTGCCTTCTCTCCATACCCTCTGATCCCCTTAGCCACAAGGGCCACATCTAACTCCCTCTTAAATATAGCCAATGAACTGGCCTCGACTACCCTCTGTGGCAGGGAGTTCCAGAGATTCACCACTCTCTGTGTGAAAAAAGTTCTTCTCATCTCGGTTTTAAAGGATTTCCCCCTTATCCTTAAGCTGTGACCCCTTGTCCTGGACTTCCCCAACATCGGGAGCAATCTTCCTGCATCTAGCCTGTCCAACCCCTTAAGAATTTTGTAAGTTTCTATAAGATCTCCTCTCAATCTCCTAAATTCTAGAGAGTATAAACCAAGTCTATCCAGTCTTTCTTCATAAGACAGTCCTGACATCCCAGGAATCAGTCTGGTGAACCTTCTCTGCCGCACCTTGACTGACGCATCAGGGACGCCGAAAGATTTTGAACATTTCAAAATCCAGCGGCGACAAAAAAAAATGTTGCCACACTCGAGGAGACTCCGCGCGCCAATACATCGTCACGCCGCGACTTTTCTGGTGACCTGATACGTCAGTCAATGATGCCGGCAGCCGCCCGAGAAATCGCCAAGTGGGTCAGGCCCTTTACAGCGCCAGAGACCCGGGTTCGATCCTGACTATGGGTGCTGTCTGCACGGAGTTTGGGGGAGTCCAGAACTAGATGCCACATCTAGGGAGATGCGAACTGCATTTTGTTGTCTCTGTACTGTACTCTGCACAATGACAATAAATTTGAATCTGAATCTGAATCTGAAGAATAGGGGGTAGACAATTTAGAACGGAGATGAGGAAATACTTTTTCACCCAGAGAATTGTGAATCTGTGCAATTCTCGGCCTCAGAAGGCAGTGGAGGCCAATTCTCTGGATGCTTTCAAGAGAGAGATAGATAGAGCTCTTAAAGATAGTGGAGTCAAGGGATACAAGGAGAAGGCAGGAACGGGGTACTGATTGTGGATGATCAGCCATGATCACAGTGAATGGCGGTGCTGGCTCGAAGGGCCGAATGGCCTACTCCTGCACATATTGTCTATTGTCTGCATGTTCTCCCCGTGACCATGTGAGTTTTCTCCCAGATCTTCGGTTTCCTCCCACACTCCAAAGTAGGTTAATTGACTTGGTGTAAGTGTAATGTTAACCCCTAGTGTGTGTATGATAGTGTTAGTGTGCAGGGATCGCTGGTCAGTGCAGACACGGTGGGCCGAAGAGCCTGTTTCCGCGCTGTAAACAAAATCTAAACTAAAGAGGCCCACCTAGTCCGTGCCGACCAGCGATCACACTAGCAATATCCTACACACACTAGGGACAATTTACAATATTTACCGAAGCCAATTAACCTGCAAACCTCTATGTCTTTGGAGTGTGGAATGAAACCGGAGCACCCAGAGAAACCCCACGTGGTCACAGGGAGAAGTTGCATGTATCAAGTTGCTCCTTGCAGACATCCAGCCTATGCAGACTGGACTGGCCAAATGACAAATAGTAAATTAAATGAGCGTATTCAACACAAAGAAGAAAATCTGACTTGAAACATGAATGTTTGGTAAAGTAAGGAAACAATTCAGAGACAATGAGTCTGATTTATCACGACAGCACACAGATATGTCAGAAATATTGCTGGTAGACAATGTGACTATTTGTCACTCAGAAGGCTGCAAATAAATGAAGTTTTAATTTTCAATGCTGTGATCCTCAACAAAATGCTTTCAATGCCACGGTTAAATGAAGAGACTGGATGTTTCATTTCTTCAGGCCATTTTGATTAAATTTCTCAACATTGTATGAGTTCCTTCCTCAAGAGCTCCACGGCACCAGAGACCCGGGTTCGATCCCGACTACGGGTGCTGTCTGTACAGAGTTTGTACCTTCTCCCTGTGACCTGCGTGTGTTTCCTCCGGGGTCTCTAGTTTCCTCCCACACTCCAAGGACGTACAGGCTTGTCGGTTAATTTGAGTTTGAGATTATTTATTGTCACATGTACTGAGGTACAGCGAAAAGCTTTTGTTGCGTGCTGGCCAGCCAGTGGAAATACTATACATGGTTACAATCAAGTCATTTAGAGTGTTCAGATACATGATAAATTGGCTTCTGTAAATTGTAAATTGTCCCTAGTGTGTAGGATAGAACTAGTGTAAGGATGATCGCTAGACTCGTGGGCCGAAGGGCCTGTTTTCACGCTTTGTCTTTACACTAAACTTAATTGTGAGCAGAGTTGCGGATAAATGTGAGGTTATCCACTTTGGTAGCAAAAACAGGAAGGCAGATTACTATCTAAATGGCGTCAAGTTGGGAAAGGGGAAGTACAACGGGATTTGGGGGTCCTTGTTCATCAGTCTATGAAAGTAAGCATGCAGGTACAGCAGGCAGTGAAGAAAGCGAATGGCATGTTGGCCTTTATAACAAGAGGAATCGAATATAGGAGCAAAGAGGTTCTTCTGCAGTTGTACAGAGCCCTAGTGAGACCACACCTGGAGTATTGTGTGCAGTTTTGGTCCCCTAATTTGAGGATGGACATTCTTGCTATTGAGGGAGTGCAGTGTAGGTTTACAAGGTTAATTCCCGGGATGGCGGGACTGTCATATGCTGAGAGAATGGAGCAGCTGGGCTTGTACACTCTGGAGTTTAGAAGGATGAGAGGTCATCTCATTGAAACATATAAGATTGTTAAGGGCTTGGACACGCTAGAGGCAGGAAACATGTTCCCGATGTTGGGGGAGTCCAGAACCAGGGGCCACAGTTTAAGAATAAGGAGTAAGCCATTTAGAACGGAGACGAGGAAACACTTTTTCACACAGAGAGTGGTGAGTCTGTGGAATTCTCTGCCTCAGAGGGCGGTGGAGGCTGGTTCTCTGGATGCTTTCAAGAGAGAGCTAGATAGGGCTCTTAAAAATAGCAGAGTCGGGGGATATGGGGAGAAGGCAGGAACGGGGTACTGATTGGGGATGATCAGCCATGATCACATTGAATGGCGGTGCTGGCTCGAAGGGCCGAATGGCCTACTCCTGCACCTATTGTCTATTGTCTATTGACGCTTTATCTTTACACTAAACATAATTTAGAGCAGAGTTGTGTGTAGTAAGTGAGGGCTGATGGAAACTGGTATCCATGGCAACCACATCTGTAGAAAATGGCCGCTGCTCGAGCAGCTTCAGCTCAGAGTTGGAGGAATTTAAGCATTCTATAGAATGCATTTTATCGGCATGCATCACAGCATGGATTGGGAACAGCTCCACCCAGGAGCCCACCAAATAGCCCAGACCATCACACAAACCAACCTCCTTTCCATTGACTCCATCTACACCTCACGCTGCCTCGGAAAGGCCAGCAGCATCATCAAGGACCAGTCTCACCCCGGCCACTCCCTCTTCTCCCCTCACCCATCGGGCAAAAGGTACAGAAGTGTGAAAACGCACACCTCCAGATTCAGGGACAGTTTCGTCCCAGCTGTTATCAGGCAACTGAACCATCCTACCACAACCAGAGAGCAGCCCTGAACTACTATCTACCTCATTGGTGACCCTCGGACTATCCTTGATCGGACTTTGCTGGCTTTACCTTGCACTAAACGTTATTCCATTCTCATGTATCTATACACTGTAAGTTGATTGTAATCACGTATTATCTTTCCGTTGAGTGGTTACCACGCAACAAAAAGCTTTTCATTGTACCTCAGTGTACGTGACAATAAATGAAACAGAACTGAACTGAAAAAGCAAACTATGACGAAAGACCCAAAGTGCTGGAGTAACTCAGCGGGTCAGGCAGCATCTCTGGAGAAAAAGAATGGGTGATGCTTCGGGTCAGACAACTTCTTCAGACTAAACGAAGAGGGGGTGAGAACTTGAGGTAGGAAAAGACCAGAACAAATCAGGGCCGGCAACAGATGCCCAATAAAGAGTGGAGCCCACAATGGTCCATTGTTGGCTGGGGAAAGAAGTGATAGGAATGGGGTAGAAGTAGCAGAATTAGGCCATTTGGCCCATCGAGTCTACACCGCCATTCAATCATGGCTAATCTATCTTTCCCTCTCAACCCCATTCTCCTGCCTTCTCCCCATAACCTCTAACGCCCTTACTAATCAAGAACCTATCAATCTCCGCTTTAAAAATACCCAATGACTTGGCCTCCACCACCATCTGTGGCAATAAAATCCACAGATTAACCGCCCTCTGGCTAAAGAAATTCCTCCTCATCTCCACTGTGTAGGACATCCTTTTATTCTGAGGCTGTGTCCTCTGGTCCTAGACTCTCCCACTAGTGGAAACATCGTCTCCACATCCACTCTAGCCAGGCTTGAGTCAACTACGTTCGATT